>NW_024539739.1:0-61339 GCF_016647785.1 Suillus fuscotomentosus
CCGGTTCAAAGAGAAATTTTGCAAACACCGAACACGACTGCACATTCGGTTCAGCTGCTAAGCTGAACGTTGGACCAGACATCCTCGAATGCATTCTGCCAAGAAACTTCGTAATAGGCCCTAAGTCCTTGATCCCGAAGCGGTGAGCGATTCGGCCTTTGACGTGCATGAGGAAAGGTTTCGAGTTAGAGGTCCCCATTCCGTCATTGACCATGCCATCCTACAATGCAGAGGATATGACCGGTGGAAGGGGTGGACTTGTCATATAGGCAGATGGCGTGATCAACGCACAGCGAGTTGCGGCCATGAAACAGACAGAGGCGGTCTGATGACTGATGCGAACCTCCGTGGTCTCCTTCATCTTTGTAAGAATCATGGCACTAATCTCCTCGGAGCAATTCACATCCCAAGTCCAGGCAAATGAGTCGAAAACAGTGTTAGTTGACAGATTTGAATGGGAAACTGATTTCAGTCATCCACTTTTGACAGGCAAATGAGACGGGCGTAGCTATTTTGACGCGGATGTGACGCGGCACTGACGTGGCACTGACGAGCCTTGACGTGGCACTAACAATCCTTGACACGGCCACTGACACGGCCCGACGTTAAACGGGCGGACATTCTTCGGCCAGCAGAGAAGGAACTACAGTCTTGGATAGCTCATCTGCAGACTCCAAAGATGTAGCATCGGAGTTATCACTGAATAAGGGGCCACGCTGTCAATCACATAAGTTAGATATCTATCGAAACGGAGCAGGTAATGTCTTCCTCACTTCAAATTCACTCTCCGCTATAATCTCTTGCAGAAACCCATCCATCAGGAATTCTGAGATACACATTCCATCGCCTATGATGTTGGCCAGCATCTAAACCCACTGCTGGTTGCCTGCAGGTCCTGCTTCTTCGGAATGTGATAATAAGGGTTTCTTCTCGAGCCCAGAGGAGACAAACGAAAGAATGCTTAGTAAAATAAATTTATTACTGCCTATGGACAATTACAGTGTACGACATCTAATTCTGTCAGGATGAAAAGGAACACTGTTAGAATATCAAATATTATGACAGATCTAAAAAATATACCTAAGTTATACGGACAGTGTGACAGTTAAGGTGGTGAGGTTTGATGTGGCATGTGGAGGTGGTGAGGTCTGACGCTAGACTCATAACCAGTCCTTACTATGTCTGATATGTCCGTGGTAATAAGCCAGGCTGGTCACGAGCCTAGGACTGACACGCAAGATGCATACTAGTAGTATGAACACAGAGGACAAGCACTGTAAATTTGGTGAGAGGTGAATACAGTATTGGACGTTAGGACTGAAGGACGAGTCTACAATAAGAGTATGATGAGAAATGAACAAGAAACATAAATGCAACATGAAACATACCTCAGCATGTTAGGAAGAACCGCTGAGGTGTAAATAAACTAAAACAACGAAATTATAAGCTACAGTACTGACACCGGAATGCCAAAGATAACGAAGGAGGAAACATGACGAAGCGATGACGAAGCTGATTCCAACACACCCCCTCAACGAGACAGCACTTCCAACAACACCCTGGAAAGACAGCCACCCCCATCATTGAGTCACAAGTGCCAGTCCTGCACGATGGTGAATGAATAACGGGTGTGGGAGTGCTTTGTAAAGATGTCAGCAACGTTTTTGTGAGTCGAGAGCCAGATGGGTAGGAAACTTCCTTCTTCGATGTGACGTCGGATAAAATGATAATGAAGGTCGATGTGTTTGGTATGAATGTGGTTGGCAGCGTCCTTTGACAAGGCGATGGCCCTGGCGTTGTCGGCGAATAGCTGAAGGGGCAGTGCGAGAGGGATCTGAATACACTCGAAGAAGGACTTCAACCATAGGCCGTCTTGGATCCCGGCCGTGAGAGCCATGTATTTAGTGCTGCCGCGGTCCGGTTCTGGACGGTTCTGTTGTCAGCCCGAACCGGACCAGAAATTAGTTCTCGGTTCTAGGTCCTGCTGAACCATTCTATTTTGGTTCGCCTTTGCCGAACCGTTCCACACCCTTCTCAACTCTGACTTCGATGTCACTTCGACGTCGACCGAACTTCGAGATTTGCACTCTACCCTTCTGCCTTTAGCCTTTTTGAAGGTACATACTAACTAATCCAAATTTGATTCTCTCACACACTGACATTTGTTCAAATATGTCGCAGATATATGTTTCCTTGAGTCTGCACAACAATTATGATCCTCCAACTCTTTGCTTCAAACGATCTCCTTGGATTCCAATGTTCTGGGATGCGCAGGAGTTTTCTCCCTATTCTATGTATAAAAAAAGATGATGGCAGCAAAATTGTGAGTTGTCTTGTTGAAAATGTCCTGTGCTCTCAATCCTGATGGCTCCCTCAAGGATGCGTCTGACATCAAGTTTTACAATGATCCTGATGACAATATACCCTTGCCCAATGTCCCATCATCAAGCAACACTTTCCCTGTTCTACTCAAGGCTGGATGCACCCCAGCCATTGTTGTAGCTGGTTCTCGGCGCTCTGGCCGCCCTTCAAAGCCGTCGGCTCGCATTCGTGATGCTGACAATGCCTGTGGGCTGTCAGCATCAGGCTCCAGCACGAGGAAATGTGCTTTGTCAAGCACTACAGACCCTCCAGTGCCCATCAAAAAAGCCACTATGCGCATCCTATCTCCTCCTGACACTGATGATGAAGACATCCCTTCTCCTCTTGATCCAGCATCCTCCGACGAGCTGATCCCCCAACCAGACGAGGACGAGGACACTGATGAAGTGAAGTTTGAGAATGGAGGCGCGACTCAAACTGTACGTATCTCTCTCATTGTCCTGAATGTCTTCCTTGGCTGACACTTGTATTTAGGTTACGAAAAGTGAACGTACAGCAGATATTTGGACTATATTCAGTCATATTCCTGACGGGTGGGTCTGTACCCTGTGCAAGTAAGTTGTTTGTTTATTTTCAATCTCTTTTTTGACATGTTTGCACAAGGGACGCTGGTGAACCAGCACACAAGAACATGTTTCACGGAGGGACTTCAACACTGCGAACACATATAGTTTGCTACAAACGGACCCACTTTCGAGTCTACAAGGAGTGTTGTGATGCTGCAGCCATTACCATGCACTCTCATGCGATTCTGCCTGGCGAAGACCTTACTGCGACACAGCAAACTCTTGATGGCAGCCTGGTTTCAAAACTGGCTGTATTTATGAAGGAGGGGCTAATGGAATATATAATGGAGCTCATCATGACAGAAGATGAGGTGCATTTTTTTTTTGTAATTTGTGTTGAGGTTTATTCACATCATGGCAGGCAATCCAACTAGTTGACAAGCCAGCTTTTCGATGTTTGCTGTTGTATGCTCGATCGTCCCTGTCTGAGAAAGATATCCCACATCGCACTAAATTGACTGACACAATCAAGTCTCGAGCAATCTCCATTGTCAAAAGGATCAAGGAGCATCTTGCAGTAAGTTTTTCTCTGCTTATATTATTAACTGTTTCATTAAGCAGTTTTGGTAGTATGTTGACAGCGCTGTGTCTATGACATTCGACTCATGGACGTCTATCATCGGCGAGCCTTTTTTTTCAGTGACTGGCCATTATATTTGGAACCCTCCTGATAAGCCGCAACACTGGGAGTTGAAACGTGAGCAGCTCGATTTCAGCCGTGTTGATGGTAACCATAGTGGCCAGAACATCAGCCGCATCCTTGTCGAGACAATAGATAGGTACAACATTCACAAGAAGGTATGTTTTTCATGTTTTGTTCTAGCAATGTTCTAACTTTACTTTATACAGGTTGGCTGGATGACATTGGATAACACCTCGAACAACGACACCGCCATGAAAGAAGTGGTGAGGGTCTTGAATGAGGATGGCCATGATTGGCTTCCAGGTCCTCACCGCATTCGGTGTCAGGAACACATCCTCAATCTTGCTGCGTGACACTTTGTGGATGCAGTCGCACCCACCCCTCAAGCCACCTTACTCAAGAAAATCTGTCATGCTATGGATAACGGTGATGATGCTGACATAGACAGTTGAACTCAGCAGCTGGCTGCATTGGAATCCGATCCTGAGGCTGCAACTGAGGATGGATTCAATGTGGCAGATGCTGTCGGCAAAGCGCTCGCTCTCATTGAACAGGTGAGGTCCTTTTTTATTTTTGACTTGTTTTGTGACATGAAAATTATAGATTTGCAAATCGCCACAAGCCAGGGCGTTCTTTCAAAAGTCTTGCGAGGAAGAGGGAATCCCCATTCGCGAGCTTTTGGCCTGGGTGAGAACATGCTGGGCATCTTTGTTTAAGTCCCTTGAACGCTTCTTGTCTCTTCGCCTGGTAAGTGAGACATATAGTCACATGTACAAAGATTTAATGTCTTCGTTTTTTTCAGGCTGTCAATCATTTCACACTTCTTGCTGATGACAGTCACAAAGTCCCGATGTTGCGCAATAAATTATATGGAGACTTCAAGCTTGATCAAGCCGACTGGAAGAAGTTACGACTAGTGCACAATGTTCTCAAGGTAATTTTTATTTATTTGTTCGTCTGTTTATTTGTTAACTTATGATGACCGCAGGAGCCTGCGACTGCGCAGCAGTCATTCTCTTCGGCCACACACCCAACGGCCTGGTAAACCATACCCACACTCAAGTGTCTTGCTGACACATGGTGGACAATGGCGAATGATCCAGAATACACAGCAATCGCTGATGTGATTCAGAAAGGCCTCAAGAACATCAATAAGTACTATGAGAAAATGAGCGACTCAGATGTTTATTTCATCTGCCTGGGTGAGTTTCATTACTTTTTAGTGCATTTCTGAATCTGACATGACTATAGTGCTGGATCCCAACTACAAGTTGGCGTATGTCGAGAGCCATTGGACTGATACTAAGGTTGCAAGTGGGAGAGCATGTCTTCAAGTTGTAGTAAGTGTTATTTAATTGATTTATTCCACCAGTAGCTGATGAGTATGTACATTGTAGTTCAACAAGTACTACAAGGCTCCTCTGCTGCCGCATGCCACAGAACAAGCTACTGTTCCACTGAAGGTCTCATGGGCCGTTCAGTATGGCAAATCCTGGATGCGTGATGCTGTCATCGCACATCAAGCCGCAGAACATCACACGTGTGATCACTATCATGAACTCACCTCATATCTCAATTTGCCATTGGAGGAGACAAATGATGTTGTGGCATGGTGGGGGGTGAGTTTATTTTTTGTTTAACACATTCTCAGCTCACATTATTTCATTAGCTGCACTCCCTACAGTATCCAACACTCGCTCGTATTGCATGCAATTATCTACCAATTCAAGGTAGTGCTGTTCCCTCTGAGCGTGCTTTCTCTAGCGGGGGTATCACGTCAACCCTGTGCCGCAATTCTCTGGCACCTTCCACCTTCTCTGCACTACAGCTAATGAAGGCCACTTACCGGAATGGACATCTTTCAGCGGCTATGGAGGCAGAGGAGTATGTAGCTTAGACTAGTCACTCAATGTGTAGACTAGTATTTCGTTTATTATAATGTTTTTTTTATGCTCCCTGCAGAAAATTTTGGGTCTGGTTCAGGTTTGGACCCCAAAAAAACTGAACCGGACCATAGAGAACTGTTCTCTATGGTCTGGTTCTTGGTTCGGATATTTTGCAGAACTGAACCGATGGTCTGGTTCTTGGCTCTCATCTAGGACCCTCCGAACCAGGCCACGGCAGCACTACATGTATTCAGCTTCGGTCAATGATAAAGCATGAGTGACTTGTTTCTTTGTGGAGTGAGAGATTGGGCCACCGTTGAAAAACCAGGCATAGCCTGACACTGAGACTCAATCAGCAGGGCATGACGCCCAGTCAGAATTGCTGTACCCGTGCAGGTCAGGATTAATGCTGGTGCCCCCATAGTGAGTCCGCATATTGATAGTTCCCATGAGATATCGGAGAACATGTTTTGCAGCAGAGTAATGACAAGCTTCCGGGGAGGCATTGTGTTGTGCGAGGCGCATGACAGTGTGTGCAATGTCTGGGTGAGTGTACACCCCAAGGTATAAGAGTTCACCCACGAGCTTGCGGAACTCGATTCCCAGGTCATCTATGTGAGGGTGCATGTCAGTTGGACGTCCAAATGGAAAATTTGGGTCCATTGGCAGTGCAACTGTGTTGCATTGCATCATGCCGTGTTCTTCCAGTAAGAATAGGATATAATCCTCCTGGTGCATCCATAACTCCCGTGTCTGTCAGTCTCTGATGGACTGAATGCCCAAGTACTTAGTGACTGGTCTGAGATCTGAGATGCCGAAACACTTAGCGATTGCATTCTTCGTTTGATCAAGGAAGCGGCGATTGTTTGATCTGGCAAGACCATCATCAATGTGCCAGGCTATGATGCAGATGACCCGCACCCCCTCACTGTTGACGTGGTCGAAGACAAACACAGCATAGTCGGTTTCACAGTGCAGGAATCCCAATGATGTCAGTATGTGTTGTAACAGTTCATACCAGTCATAGGCCACTTGCTTGAGGCCATAGAGGGAGGAGAGGAGATGACAGACTAGGCACGCACCATCTGGTCCCAGACATTCAAAACCTGGAGCTTGCTGCATATACACGTCTTCCTGCAACTTCCCCCACAAAAAGGCCCTCGGCATTGAAACAATCAAGTTCCCAGTCATGTCTCACGCAGTATGCAGCGAGGACACGAATGGATGTGGACCGTGCAACAGGTGCAAATGTCTTGCTGAAGTCCACCCCTGGTACTTGAGAGAAGCCTTGCACCATGAGCCGTGCTTTAAATACAGGCCCTCCTTTCAAGTCCTCCTTAAATTCGAGAACCCACCGACATCCGATTGCGCGATGCTCGACAAAGGCATGAGCTCATACACACTCATTTCCGACATTAAGTTAATCTCCTTCCACATTGCGGCCATCCAATGATCGTGATCCGGGCATCACACAGCCCTGTCAAATGTTGCAGGAGGTATCTTTAAGTTGTAGTTGGATGCTAAGGGGTTCCATCGAGTATCACTCCTCACCGACAAACTTGCCACTTTGATGACAATTAGATTTGCAAGCACCTGGGGAAATCCGACTTTGTCTGTGTCGGGGACAATTGCATCTGGGTCTGGGATGGATGGTGCAGGAGGTGCGGGCATTGCAGCAGGAATGGTGACGATGGGAGCTACAGCAGTGTTGACATCTGATGGAGGTGGTGGTACGCCGTTGATTGGCGCAACCTGAATTTCACGTTGACGGGAGAGGCGAGCCTTGTCGAGTAAGACTCATTCCTTGAACACCTGTCATTTCTCTGTTGGCATTGGAATACATCCAGAGCGGCATATGGCAGCCATGTGAGGAGGTTCGGAAGGAGTAGGCACAGAAGGGACAGGTTGCACGAATGCTGGTTGCATGGGAGGAGTTGGCCAGGACACAGCCTCTTCGTCATCATCATCACTGTCCGGAAAGGGATGAGCAGAAAAGCCCTCATCAAAAATAACATCACGTGAGTTAAAGAACGTGCCTGTGACGACATCACGACATCACCAAGCCTTTACACCAGGTGGATAGCCTAAGAAGACTGCCTCCCTTGAACGGGGACCAAGCTTCTGTTGAAGCTCAGGAGGAATGCAGGCAAAGCATCATGCTCCAAAGACTCGGAGGTGCATCAGGTTGGGCTGAACACCATGTAGCATCTCATATGGTGTCTTTCCTGGCGGTAGGGCACACGACTCAGTGCGATTGAATAGGTAGCATGCAGTCAGAGCCACTTCTCCCCAGAGACCTCGAGGTTGACGAGTGTAGTCCAGCATCACATACATACGACCCTCGATTGTATGCATCACCCTCTCCACCTTCCCATTTTGCTGATGAGCATAGGGGGTGGAGCATTGACGCTGGACTCCAGTCTCCTCGAGGTTTGCAGTGAATGCGTTGTTGATGAACTCCCTGTCATTATCTGAGCGGAAGATCTTCACTCGCTTGCCAGATAGGTTTTCCCATCGCACACGAAGGGTGCGCCAAGCATCTAAGGCTTGGTCTTTCGACGCAAGTAGCTGTAAGTCCAGTGCGTGAGTGTGATCATAGAGGAAAATTATGAAATAATGTTTTCCATGTGGGGTGATAGTGGGCAGCGGCCCACACACATCACTATGAATGAGATTGAGGAATGCGCTAGCCTGAGCTGTTTCAGAGGCTTTGAAGGGTTGACGAGGATGTTTCGCGAGATACACGATTCACAGTGCGATAGAGGCGAAGAGGATTCGACAGTGACCCCTCTTGCAACACGGTTGAGGCGCATGACTGCATCTTTACCAATGTGCCCAATTTGGGCATGCCAGAGGTCCATTGACAGTGGCATATTAGCAAATGCTGACACTTCCGGAATGTGTGTGACAGTGAGAGAAGGTGTTGCCAAAAATGGGATGAATTCAAAATCAGGTGCATACAGTTTTCCTGTGGCTGGAATGGAGCCAACCCGCGAACCTTTGTATGAAAGTTCGCAAGTCATGTTGGCGCAGAAGTTGACGTCCCATCCCTTGACATTCATTCCACTTACAGAGAGGAGGTTGAGTAAAGCTCCAGGTGCGTGAAGGCAATTCAAGAGGCGTATGTGAAGGCGTTTCTGACCAATAGTGAACCACACGACACAAGTACCACGACTGGTTGTCTGGAGTATGCCATGATTGGCCGTTAAAACATCAATGGGGTCCTCTGTAGAGTATGTATGGAAAAACCTCCGGTCCTTAACTAATGTCACCATAGTACCTGAATCAAGGATGGTCG
The DNA here is from genome assembly GCF_016647785.1 of Suillus fuscotomentosus. Lineage (NCBI taxonomy): Eukaryota > Fungi > Basidiomycota > Agaricomycetes > Boletales > Suillaceae > Suillus > Suillus fuscotomentosus. Next base: position 8,776 of record NW_024539739.1, read on the forward strand.
TGAAGGGGAGATTGATGGCACAGGCTATGTCCCTCGGGATATCAGCGATAGATGCGAATGAGAGATCCTGATCAGACTATTCAAGTCTGTTGCAGCAGCGGTGATGATGGGCGCTGATACGAACACCGTCGTTGGCATTATAGCTGCTGCAACATTAGCTGATTCTTTCACCCCCTTCTTATTCCGCATCCAAGGGGCTTGTCCCTCCATTCCTCCTCCCTTACTATAGCAATGCGCATTATCATGATCTCCCTTGTTACAGCCGGGCGTGGTACAAAATATCCCATCAGGATTATGTCTGTGTTTCCAGAGGCCGGTTATAGGATTCACATTAGGGGCTGTTGCATTGGTTGAGGTCGCATTAGCATATTCGGAACTGGGACGAGCAGAATGCACGTGACATGCAGCTTCAGATGTAATCCAGGAGACACAGCTCTCGACAGTGAAGGTAGAGGGTCATGTGGCAGTTGCGAGCATTATTTCATCATGCATTCGCTGTTCTAACATAGACTTGAATTGCTGCCAGATAGGCATCTGAGGGAGTATGATGAGCTGACTATAAATCGTGTCACTGTCGTGTAGAGGGGCACCAGAGTCATGTAATCAGTTCGCGGAGTGCGGCGTGCTGACCGACATAGTTTGTCACATCAGCAGAGTCTTTCATCCAGAGGGTGTCAAGATGTTGATACAGCTGGTATTGAGCGCTCATGTCTGTCTGATTGAAGTGTTCGGCGAGCGTCTCCCATGCTTTATGTGCAGAGACCGTGTGAGAGTGTGAGACGAGTGAACTGACCGAAGGACTAAGATGTCGAGTGATGAGATCCTTGGCTTTGACATCATTTAGCAACCATTCACGCATTGTCGCCAGTTTGGCGGGCGTGATGTTGTTTGCATCAGTGGCCACGGGCATGAAGGACGGTGTTCCAAGAATATCTGCCGGTCGACAATTTTATTGACATGGCACCAAAGGTCCTCACATGCTAATGCATATTGAGTTTTAGTAGACCATCCAACATAGTTCTCTGAGCTGAGAAATTCAGGAATATGATCAAGTTTCCCCATAGCGATACTGCTGTGAGGGAGTAGTGATATAAGATGAGTTGTGTGAGCGGCAGGCTAACAGTGAGTGGAGTTTCGTCCTTCTAGTTCTGTCTGATGGCTCTGTAGGAGCCAGGGCTCATAACCTATTGGACGTTAGGACTGAAGGACGAGTCTCAGTATGTTAGGAAGAACCGCTAAGTATATTCACAGTACCTGAAGGACGCATCTACAATAAGAGTATGATGAGAAATGAACAAGAAACATAAACACGATGTGAAACATACCTCAGCATGTTAGGAAGAACCGCTGAGGTGTAAATAAACTAAAACAACAAAATTATAAGCTACAGTACTGACACCGGAATGCCAAAGATAATGAAAGAGGAAACATGACGAAGCAATGATGAAGCTGATTCCAACATACAGCACTATAGAGCCTGTACGCAGGCAGACACTCACTACGTGAAGACCCCATATACTTTGTACCTAGTTAGCTAATATTTGACAATATAAATACAACAAAATTAGAGCATCTACTGAGTACATGAGTAGGCCTGAGTAGTTTCGAGGACATGAACTACCAACCGTCTAACTAGGTGACCTATCCTGCCTTCCAACTAGGCCATCTGTCTCAGAGTAAAAAATGGCATCAATCTGGTGGCTCAAATTCTCGTCTAATTGCATATACAAGCTTCAAGTAGATGGATAACCAAATTTAAATTATCTATCAATATGTGATCTACATCACGTGGCAATTATATCAACTGCATCCAGCATCGCGTTCCCCCTCCTTCACCCACCCCCTAGCACTCTCGTAACTCTTGTAAACCATGGTTCATCGTCCAGAAAATATCCCTGTCGATGTGTGGAATGCTTGGCCTGACCACCTTAAGCAAGCTGTCTGTGCTAACACCGGAAATGATCAGCCAAATAGGCCTGATCCAAATATTGATCCTGCACTCACCAGTGGTCTAGCACCAGCACCATGCTGTGCTCATGACATGTATTGTGATGGGCCCACATCCCCTCATCCATACCAAAGGGGAAACACCAACAAGTAAGTGCATATAGGTGCATATATGCATCCAGAACTCACCATAAGGCATGTTAAGTCCTGTAGCAAGTGCTACCACGAGTACCAGACCACAGGAATCTCGTAGAAGTGACTGGGGCGGTACCAGAGCTTCTCACAGGTACCAGAGTATGTCTTCATCATGTTCCCGCTCGCCTCGTAATCATCGTGGATGGAGCTGAAGGCATAGGTCTCCCAGTCGTCAGTCACAACGACTCATCCCCATCTACAAGTCGAGAAAGGTCAGCATCCAGGGATCAATGGTGCTTAGGACGTGCCTCTTCGACTCTCACATGTCATACAACACCAGCTTCCACTAATGATGGCACAAGCATGAAATGGGAAATAATCATACCTCTGCACATGGTCGTTCAACTGTGCCAAGGGGGGGTAAGTCAGCCAGGAGATGAAGAGCAAGGGCTGTTGCAGAACCTGGCAGAGCAAGTCATGTCAAACTGCATGTTGGCGAATATGATGATGATGCAGAGGATGTGACTCAAAGTCAGAGTAAAATATCTGCAATCAGCAAAGAGGCACAAAGCAAGCTAAAGGCAAGTGCTTTGAGTAGCATCAAATATAGCGCAAACTCAACAATCTTACCTAGCATTTGATCACCATGAAATTCCATCATGTTTGCAATGTTTCTGAAGGGAAAAGCTGGCCAGCATCAGCAGATGAAGAGTGCATCAATGCAATGACAGGTGAACATTACCTCATGCCAGAGTTCACCAAAACGGTAAATGATGACCACAACCGCATGATCTTTGCCAAGGTTGCAAGTTTGGTCTGGGAAGACCTTCAGGTAAGTCATATGCAACATGATATGTAATTGCCACTTCACCTTTTGCAGAACATGGCCAACAGTGACTGCCTTGTGAATCGCAAGGTAAAATGGAATAAGCAATCACTTTTCACATTTGCAAAGGAGACATACCGTGGATTCAAAGAAGACTGGCGGGCCCAGAACGACGCCGAGAAGAAAGCTGCCAAAGGTGTGAACCAGTAAAACAATAGATGTGCTCAACGTCGCAAAGAAGTAAGTGTTAAAGCTACTTTTCATCAATATGAAGACTTACTATGACAAATTAGAAAGCAGATTGGCTTATGACAGCATGTCAGGCTTACATCGAGAAATTCAATGTTGATCTGGTGGACCTTGTGCATGCAGATCATATGTCAGATGAAGCGTCTGGACCAGATGATGATGAGTTGGAGGATGATTGGAAGCGAAGGATGGCGGAGAAAATGGGAATGCCTGCCAACTCACAAGTCGAAAACTTGTCATTCCTGGAGGTCACAAGAAGTCCCTGGAGATCTGACGAAGTAAGTGTTATGCAGTCCTCAAATATGAGTAGAAGCTTACAGAAATCATTAGCTCGGTCAGATCTTTCATACCCTGCATGATCTTTGGCGAGTGTCGCTGACCTCCAAGCAAAAGAAGCCCTTCCACATGATCCGAGTCACTGGCACAGATTATCAATCACAGTGTATCCCAGATTTTACTCCCTATACCTTTGGCATCAATATAGAATGGCTCGAGGCCAACAAAGATACACTAGAGTATCAAGACTTACTCAAGGAATGAGGCACATGGGAGGATCCAGAAGGTTTTGGTTTGAAAAAAAGGGAGCACCAGGACAATCAAGACACTCCAGGTAATGAAATTGAGCAGGACACCACTAGAGAGATGGAAGGATGATTGCATGGATGATGTTTTCTTGAGGACAGACAAGCTTATGAAATTCTGCTGGTGTCAGTCGTGGTATGATGCTAGAGCTAAATAGTAGGATGCTAAGTAGAGAAGAGTTGTCAATCATTGTATGATAGAGAACATTTTGCATGTACCCGGTCAAGTGTTGTTGTAATCCACAACTCTGGATTACTGGTCTTGATGATTCCATGAGCAATCTGGCTTGTAATTTGATTGAATGGAAGAATGGTAGGGGGAGCTCCATCTTTGCCTGGGCTCCAGTATTTGTTTAGTTTAAAACACATAACATCGAGCTCGGGACTTGACAAAATGAGTAGGAGGGATAGAACCACAAATGAGATGCATACAACTCGCTCCATGGATCATCTTCAACAGGCACCAGCGGTAACTCTATCATGCACCTGAATTCAGTGAGAAGCCGAGTTCCATTTGCTATCCCTGACTGTATGTGACTGAAGATGTTGATTACTTCACCGTACCATGACTTATCCATGTATGCGACCTTGATGAGAGATGATCCAGCAGACTCTCAAGTGCTTCTTGCCAATGGTGAGATCCGACGTCCATCTAGAAGTGCGAACTGATAGTACAACGCAAAGTCGTTGAGTTGAGATGAACCTGGACATGGATTTGCTTTGAGTGCATAATGAACGCTGTGGGGTTGTTGTGAGTTATAGTGAGTATATAATGCAACACGAGCTGCATTGCTGAGTTGTTGTGGGTTTGGTATCGATGGACCAGGTTGGACATGCAAATATGGACTCAATTCTAATGAGAAGTCAAAAATCAGCGAGTTTGTAAGAAAATGGATGATATGAAACATACCGTCAAAGCCTGTCCCAGCAGCAGCATCCTGGATTGTTCCAGAGGCCTTGTGGCCATCACCAAACATGCATTCTAGAAGCATCTTGACAATCAGACTTTCAGCATTTGCTATTGCATCACGATCCTGAAAATCCTAGTGAGTGAAAGCATGATAGCGGGCAAAGAAATCACCAGAGAATCTATCTGAGCACTACGTGCAAATTCCCTCATCATCAAAATCTCAATCTGCCCCCCAGTCCAGTTGTTCGAGTTTGAACTCTTGAGGACTTTGTTGAGACGCTCAGAGAGAAAGGCTCAAAAGTTGTAGACTGGTCCGTAGTCAAGCATCTGTTGCCTAAGATGAACTGCCCAATGAAAGTTCAGTTTCAGGGCATCAACACCATACAACTGTTTAGTATACAATAAGATTGAAATGTGCATTCAAAGCAAGACCATACCCTTTTGTACTCAAGCAAGTACTCTTGAAGCAGTGTCTCCACATGAGGGAGCATATCCAGCTTGATAGAGCTACCACAGAAGATCTTGAGAGCAGTTGAAAGTCGCAGAAAGTTGATTGGTTCGTCACGTTGCATGTGAACCTTTGGTGGCTTTGGTGGCTTTGGTTCCTTGTCGTCTTTTGCAGACTTCTTTCCACACATATTACAGTGACCTATTTCCGTATAATACGAGGGAACGGACGTGCATAATATCCCGTATGATACGGGCCAGCGGACCATGGGCCCATGATCAAAATATCCTCGACTATGACGGATGGGCTGGGAGGCAAATTATTCCCGATGGAGGCGGGTGGGCCCATGCAGGGGATATATAGAGTAGATGAGTGGGCCGATGTACATGAATATTAGGTAGACGGGTGGGCCGAGGTAGTTGGATATTATGCAGATGGGTGTATTAAGGTAGATGTGTATGAGATAGATGGGTAGGTACTTGTTATCACATTCACGGGTGGGCCCAGACACATATTAAATTAGATGGGTGGGCCGAGGGTATTATACAATATTGTATTATACGGGTGGGCCCAGATGCATATTAATTAGACCGGTGGGCCGAGGGTGTTGTATGGGATGTTGTATTAGACAGGTGGGCCGAGGGTGGTATAAAATATAGATGGGTGGGCCCATGTGTATCATAATTGTAAACACGATGGAGCTGAGGTAGTTGTACATCAACCAAATCAGAGGAGGTAATAAAATCAAAGTTACCAAGTTCCTGGAGCAGCAGGTGATCTCCTGACATGGCCTTTGATGGTGCACAGGTTGTCTTGCAAAATTTGGAATCCGGGGTGCGAAGCTTGTGTTACCCTATGAGAAGCCAAGTTCCGATTACCAACCTTTGGGTCAACCATACTCAGAGGAGGTAATAAATCAAAGTTCCTGAGTTCCCGGAGCAGCAGGTGATCTCCTGACATGGCCTTTGATGGTGCACAGGTTGTCTTGCAGAATTTGGAATCTAGGGTGTGAAGCTTGTGTTGCCCTATGAGATGCCAAGTTCCGACCACCCAAATTTGGGTCAACCATACCGACTTCCAAGTTCCGGGACCCGGGAGTCGACAAATGAATATCTGATAACCAGCACACTTCCAATCAGGTAGTATTTCATTGAGCAATGAATCATCCAAGGGGTCTCTTATCAGACTCGGTAGTCAATATAGGCAAATGATAATGAAAACATGAAAGTTGTTATTATGCTATTTTTCAAACCCAAGACCCTGAAACCCATTGTTCAACATGTCCATTTTTCACTCACTGCACAAATCACCAAGTTTCGAGTGCCAAAGCGTGAAACTTGAAACCCAGTGTGCAACATGTCCATTTTTCATGTACATTACACAATTAATTGAGTTCTGAGTGCCAAGTGCCGAAACCCAAACCCCGAGACCCGAAAATATGTATGCAACATTTCCATTTTTCACTTGTTGCACAAATCACCGAGTTTTGAGTGCCAAAGCATGAAACTTGAAACCCAGTGTGCAACATGTTGATTTTTCATTTATATAACCCAAATCATAGAGTTACGAGTGCCGAGGGCCGAGGGCCGAACCCCGAGACCCGAAAATATGTACACAACATGTCCATTTTTTACTCACTGCACAAATCACTGAGTTTCAAGTGCCAAAGCGTGAAACTGGAAAGCCAGTGTGTGACATGTTGATTTTTCATTTATATCACACAAATAACCAAGTGCCAAGTGCCAAGTGCCGAAACCCGAGACCCGAAAATATGTATGCAACATTTCCATTTTTCACTTGTTGCACAAATCACTGAGTTTCAAGTGCCGAAACCCAAAACTCGAAACCCGGCATGCAACATGTCCATTGTTCAATTATATTACACAAGTCATTGAGTTCCGAGCTCCGAGGGCTGAAACCCGAACCCCGAGACCCGAAAATATGTACACAACATGTCCATTTTTCACTCATTGCACAAATCACCGAGTTTTGAGTGCTGAAACCCAAAACTTGAAACCCGGCATGCAACATGTTGATTTTTCATTTACATCACACAAATCATTGAGTTCCGAGGTCCGAGGTCCGAGACCCGAACCCCGAAAATATGTGCACAACATGTCCATTTTTTACTTGTTGCACAAATCAAGTGCCGAAACCCAAAACTCGAAACCCGGCATGCAACATGTTGATTTTTCATTTATATTACACAGATCATCGAGTTCCGAGCTCCGAGGGCCGAACCCCGAACCCCGAACCCCGAAAATATGTACACAACATGTCCATTTTTCACTCATTGCACAAATCACCGAGTTTTGAGTGCTGAAACCCGAAACTTGAAACCTGGCATGCAACATGTTGATTTTTCATTTACATTACACAAATCATCGAGTTCCAAGTGCCAAGGGCCGAGACCCGAAGCCCAAGACCCGAAAATATGTATGCAACATTTCCATTTTTCACTTGTTGCACAAATCACCGAGTTTCAAGTGCTGAAACCTGAAACTCAAAACCGGGTGTGCAACATGTCCACTGTTCAATTATATTACACAAGTCATTAAGTTCCGAGTTCCGAGGGCCGAAACCCGAACCCTGAGACCCGAAAATATGTGCACAACATGTCCATTTTTCACTCACTGTACAAATCACTGAGTTTTGAGTGCTGAAACCCGAAACTCAAAACCCGGCATGCAACATGTTGATTTTTCATTTACATTACTCAAATCATCGAGTTCCGAGTGCCGAGGGCCGAGACCCAAAGCCCAAAACCCAACATCATGTACACAACATGTCCATTTTTCACTCATTTCACAAATCACCAAGTGTCGAGTGTCAAAACCTGAAACCCGGTACTTCAAATGGACACAAATTGTATTTGTATGTATTATCCATTGGTGTAGGGCTCAAATAACCTGGGAATTGTATTTGTCAGTACTCGGTACTTGGGACTTGGGACTTGGGACTTGGGACTTGGGACTTGGGACTTGGTACTTGGTACTTGGTACTTGGCACTCAGTGATCGGTGGTCAGTGGTTGGTACTTGGGACTCGGTACTCGGTACTCGGGACTCGGGACTCGGTACTCGGGACTCGGGACTCGGTACTCGGGACTTGGGACTCGAGACTTGAGACTTGGGACTTGGGACTCAGGATTCGGGACTCGGGACTCGGGATTCGGGACTCGAGACTCGGGACTCGGGACTCAGGATTCGGGACTCGGGACTCGGGATTCGGGACTCGAGACTCGGGACTCGGGACTCGGGACTCGGGACTCGGGACTCGGGACTCGGGACTCGGGACTCGGGACTCGGGACTCGGGACTCGGGACTCGGGACTCGGGACTCGGGACTCGGGACTCGGGACTCGGGACTCGGGACTCGGGACTCGGGACTCGGGACTCGGGACTCGGGACTCGGGACTCGGGACTCGGGACTCGGGACTCGAGACTTGGGACTCGGGACTCGGTACTTGGTACTTGGTCCTCGGCACTCGGTGATTGGTGGTCAGTGGTTGGTACTCAAGACTCAGTAGTTTCTCCCTGATACCCACCAAAAAACCCACACCCACAAGGTGGGTGTGGGTATATCATGGGGTATGGGTGGGGGTAGTGCTACTCATACCCTGGGGTTCACCCACACTATTCCCTATCGGTACTCGGTACTCGGCACTCGGTGATTGGTGGTCAGTGGTTGGTACTCGAGACTCGGTAGTCAATATAGGCAAATGATAATGAAAAATGACAGTTGTAGTCCATGTCAAGGTGAGTGATTTGGTAGTCTTTCCTTGTCATTCAGCAAAACATCAGCAATAATAAAAAAATGAAAGTTGTTATTATGCTTAACTCCTTACCAAAGGTTGTAGTCCAAGTCCAGGTGAGTGTAGTGGTAGTCTTTTCTTGTCAATTGGTTATCTTGTTACTCATTACACAGTACTTGGTACATGGTAATTGGTACTCAGTATCTGGGAATCAGTAGTCAGCTTAATCAAGGTTGTAGTCCGAGTCTAGGTGAGTTTATTTGTAGTCTTTTCTCGTCCATTGGTTACCATGTGACCAAGATATAAGCTAAAGAAATCCAAAACATCAATAATGACAAATGAAATACATGTGTGCAGTAAGTGAGTCTAAAGATAAAGAATGAATATTAATAGCGAGACTTGCACATTATGTCGAGATATCCAACATGACAAGCCTGTGATGTGATCAGAGACCTGGAATAACACCCATATACATCCATTATAATAGCTCAAAAGCTTAGAAATATTCATGAAGGATTGATGTAATGATAGGCAAAATGATGTGTGGAGAGTGACAGTAGACATCTTTTATACAAAGTCACATTTATATATGATTCAGGCCAAAAATATCATTACAAATATGTAGGATAGATTGTAAACTACCCAAGGAACCCATACTGCCTACTGCCCTGAGGGTAGGGGGTGGGTAGAAGGGATATAGTGAAAATATGAGTTGACCCAGCATTAAAGTCCTACCACTGCTCAACTAACCATTTTCGATGCTTTGGGTCTTTGAAGTTTCCCACACTCAATTTCTTACCCATTTCACTTCCTCAGTACTCAATTCTTGGTTGATTTGTCTGTAAATTTATGTCTATGATACTTAAGATATTTGAAATGTACCCCAGGTTTCTGATTATGAAGATTCAATGTTTTGAAGGCATGGGCCCCTTATCAGGCAAAATGGCAAGTATGCACACTAGCTCACAAACTCCAGCCTATTGTGAGCTGATCTTGGTCATAAGAAGCAAGAATATAAGCTATGCTCATTATATATTAAAAGGTTGGATCATGGATGCAAGGGCAAGATACTGAAAATTGTGAAAAAATGTCACAAGTGCAATTGTCTATGCTTTGTTCCTGGAGAAGGATCCTGTGTGTCCTGGGCTGGTTATATGATATATCTACTCCGAATATGCTCAGGAATAGACTCCCTACAGTCCTTGAGGTCCAGCTTTACAGGGAAAAACCCCCAGCGGGTGAACCACCAGAAGAGGGGGAGGTACACTATACAATAAAGGATTACCCTATGGTCCTGAGCTCCTGATACATTGTTTCTATTGTTGAATAGATGATTGAGATATAATTCCAAAGTCTGTTCACCTAGAAATGAACGCATAGGAACATATTTTGTATTTTTATGTATATATGCAATATCCATTTAAGCACCAAGTCTCAACTACCGATTACCAAGTCCCGACACTTGATAGTTGATAGTCAGTATTTGAGCTCCGAGTGCCAATATTGCCTACCAATATCTCAGTCAAATGATAACCAAACCAAGACCCAAGTTCCAAACCTGACTACCGAATACCAAATATCAGTACTCGGGACTCGGGACTATTGGCTGGAGTACCCAACTATTGATTCCCAGGTACCGAGAATTAGAACCAAGTACCAAGTACCTGACTACTGATTCTCGGGTACCAAGTATCAGAACCAAGTACCAAGTACCCGACTACTGATTTGAAGTACCGGGTTTCGGGTTTCGGCACTCGACACTTGGTGATTTGTGCAATGAGTAGATGGGCATGTGGCATACATGTTTTTGGGCTTCGGGTTTTAGGATTCTGCCCTTGGCACTCAATGATCTGTGTAATGTAAATGAACAATGAACATGTTGCACACCGGGTTTCGAGTTTCGGGTTTCGGCACTTGAAACTCGGTGATTTGTGCAACAAGTGAAAAATGGAAATGTTGCATACATATTTTCAGGTCTCGGGGTTCGGGTTTTGGCCCTCGGCACTCGGAACTCAATGAATTGTGTAATGTACATGAAAAATGGACATGTTGCACACTGGGTTTCAAGTTTCACGCTTTGGCACTCGAAACTCGGTGATTTGTGCAGTGAGTGAAAAATGGACATGTTGTGTACATATTTTCAGGTCTCAGGCTTTGGGTCTCAGCCCTCGGCACTCGGAACTCGATGATTTGTGTGATATAAATGAAAAATCAACATGTTGCACACTGGGTTTCAAGTTTCACGCTTTGGCAGAACTCGAAGTTGTTGATTTAGATATCACCCAAAACCTGAACACCCGAATGTCAAATTTTCAGTGCCGAACCCCCAACCCTGACTGCCGGGTGCTGAGTCCCGAAGTCCGGAACTCAGGATTTGACATTTGAGATGAACGAAATTTTTCAGACATGTTTGAATTAATCTACGTATATCTATAAACATTTCACTAACCCCTGAACCCTGAAAGATATTTTTGTTGTCTTACATACCAAATTCCGAGTTCCGAGTTCCCGGACCCCGGACCCCCGAAACCCGGCAGTCCACAATTTCGGAGTTCGGGGGTTGGTAAAATGTGTATGGATATATGAAGGGTTGGTTTAAACATTTTAAAAGATGTCTCATATCAAATGTCAAGTCCCAAGTTTCGATTTCCGGGTTTCAAGAGTGCTGAGTCCCGAAGCCCGGAGTCCCGAAACCCGGAGTCCTGAAACCTGGAAATCAAAACTCGGGACTTGACATTTGATATGAGACATCTTTCAGAAATGTTTCAATCAACCTTTCATATATCCATGCACATTTTACCAACCCCTGAACCCCGAAATTGTGGACTGCCAGGTCTCGGGGTTTGGGGGTCCCGGAACTTGGAACTCGGGAAATTTGGGGAGATCAATAAAATTTGATTTACCCATGTTTAAAATATATTTTTGTTCTACATACCGAGTTCCGAGTTCCGGACCCCCGAACCCCGAGACCCGGCAGTCTCGGGGTTCGGGGGTCCCGGCACTCGGAACTTGGGGAGATTTGGGGAGATCAATAAAATTTGATTTACAATTGAGTTGATTAGCAAACACATTGACTTACCCATGTTTGAAATATATTTTTGTTTACACATACTGAGTTCCGAGTTCCGGGTTCTGGACCTCCGAACCCTGAAACCTGAGACCCGGCAGTCCACAATTCTGGGGTTCGGGGGTTGGTAAAATGTGTATGAATATATGAAAGGTTGAATGAAACATTTTTGAAAGATGTCTCATATCAAATGTCAAATCCCGAGTTTCAACTTCTGGATTTCGGGAGTGCCGAGTCCCAAAACCTGGAGTCTTGAAACCCGAAATTCGAAACTCGGGACTTAACATTTGATATGAGACATCTTTCAAAAATGTTTCATTCAACCTTTCATATATTCATACACATTTTGCCAACCCCTGAACCCCAGAATTGTGGACTGCTGGGTCTCGGGTTTTGGGATTGGGGGGTCCAGAACTCAGAACTCAGTATGTGTAAACAAAAATATATTTCAAACATGGGTAAGTCAATGTGTTTGTCAATCAACTCAATTGTGAATCAAATTGTATTGATCTCCCCAAATTTCCCCCGAGTTCCGAGTTCCGGACACCCGATACCCGAGACTCAAATTGTATTGATCTCCCCAAATTTTCCCAAGTTCCAAGTTCCGGACACCCGACACCCGACACCCGGCAGTCTCGGGTATCGGGTGTCCGGAACTCGGAACTCGGGGGAAATTTGGGGAGATCAATACAATTTAATTTACAATCGAGTTAATTGACAACACATTGACTTAATCATGTTTGCAATATATTTTTGTTTAGACATACCGAGTTCCGAGTTCCAGACACCCGAGACCTGAGACCCGAGACCCGAGACTGCCGGGTTTCGGGTGTCGGGTGTCTGGAACTCGGAACTTGGGAAAGTTTGGGGAGATCAATACAATTTGATTCACAATCAAGTTGATTGACAAACACATTGACTTAACTATGTTTGCAATATATTTTTGTTTAGACATACCGAGTTCCGGACACCCGATACCCGAGACCCGGCAGTCTCAGGTTTCGGGGTCTGGGGGTCCGGAACTCGGTATGTCTAAACAAAAATATATTGCAAACATAGTTAAGTCAATGTGTTTGTCAATCAACTTGATTGTGAATCAAATTGTATTGATCTCCCCAAACTTTCCCAAGTTCCGAGTTCCAGACACCCGACACCCGAAACCCGGCAGTCTCAGGTCTCGGGTCTCGGGTGTCCGGAACTCGGAACTCGGTATGTCTAAACAAAAATATATTGCAAACATGGGTAAGTCAATGTGTTGTCAATCAACTCAATTGTAAATTAAATTGTATTGATCTCCCCAAATTCTCCCAAGTTCCGAGTTCCGGACACCCGATACCTGAGACCCGGCAGTCTCGGGTTTCGGGTTTCAGGGGTTGGTACATCTCGGTTTGGGGTTTGGCACTGAAAATTTGACATATATATTTTTGTGAGTGTTGTGCTTCTGGTGTCCATGCTTAGAAATAGGATTTGTTGCACACCAGGGTTCAGGTGTGGGGTTTTTCCACTTCAGTCCTGGATTATTGGTCAATGCCACACATGATCGATTCATGTTTTTGTGCTTAGGGGTTTAGATTTGGTGGTTGATGGTAGGTATATGCACTCATAGTGTACATGTATCCTATGTGTTTGATTCGCTGGTGGCTACATCAGCTGTATGTCTTGATGGAACATATCTAGGCTCACCCATATATGTAATACACCCCCGTCGGCCTGCCCATCTATGTATTATCCCCCACGTCGGCCGACCCATCTATGTAATACATCCTATGTTGGCCCACCCGTCTATATAATACATCCTGCATTGGCCCACCCGTCTATATAATTATACCCCACCTCGGCCCACCTGTCTATGTAATAAATATTTTATAGCACCCTCGGCCCACCGGTCTATTTGATATCCCTTTCGTCGGCCCACCCGTATATGTAATACATTCCACGTCGGCCCACCTGTATATGTAATACACCCTATGTCAGCCCACCCGTCTATGTAATATTTCCCTACCTCGGCCCACCCATATATGTAATACACCCACGTCGGCCCGCCCGTCTATATAACAATATTTGCCTTACATCTCTCTTCAGCCCAGCTGTCTATAATATCCTACTCTACATATTACCCAGATGGGCCCACCCATCTCCATGAATGATCATATTCCCCCGGCCCATCCGTCAACATTAAGGATATATATATCATTGGCATACATGGGCCCACCCGTCTCCATCAGAAATAATATGTGTCCCGGCCCATCCGTCATCATCGAGAATATACACAACATGGGCCCATGATCAGCTGGCCCGTCTCATACGGGATATTATGGAGGTCGGGTGGCCCGTATAATACGGAATTTGTCACTGAAGGGGCTCCTTTCCACAGCCTTGTTTCGCACCAGCAGACCCTTGTGGTGCTTCTCGGTGCGCCTTCCAAGCCTTGTAGTCCTTGATAAACTGATTCTGACATTTAGCAAATGATTTAATTGAAGTTTTTTGATCTGACTCTGCTTCTTCCATGAACATGTCCCAAATGATAGGTATCTGGATTGTGGGATGAATACAATGAATAAAATATAGAATAAAACGACTTACAGTGATGGGCCAGGCTGTCGTCGCAGCAAACTTGTATTCATCAGCCATCAAGGACCCACCTGCAGGCTCTCCAACACGAAGCAGCAGCTTTCCAGCCCAGAGTGGGGCTTCGAATGTACTGAGAAAGGTGTGCATTAAATCAAGCTCACGAGTTCTTGTCTGAGTAGAGGCGCAAAGGGCTGGAGTCAAGATCCATTGCATGTACCACTGAGTCTTAATAATTCCTGCAAGGTCCATATTAGCTCGTTCATTGTTAAAGTAAATATGATGACACACCAAGTAATAAATTGTGCATCGGATCAATGATTGTCTGTCGCACAAGATCAAAATATGGGAGCCGTGCAAGTTCGGTCCAATGGACACCATGTTCGTCAAAGAAGGTGTTATGTTCATCTCGTGTTTCGAGGGCTTTCTCTTGGAAACATCGACATCAATGTTCTTCACTGTTGTGTGGATCAAATTCTATTTTATGGTTAGTTCAAAACTGTAAGCTACCAGTGAAATCAAAGGCACGTACCATTACGTAGAGACTCATCAGAGAAAAGTTCATCCTGGGTTACCTTGCACTTAGGGCACGGAGAATTCTTGTGACTGTGATCGGCAAAGCCACACATCTTACACATGGCTGGATGGTCACATACAACACCTAGGAGTACAACACGAACTCTTCGACCTAGAAAATATATGTTAGTGCACCAAATGGTCAAACACTGTTAGGACTAACCTTCTGGGTGCCCTGGGGTATGATAGACAACACCTTCCTTGTAGAGCTGGAGCAAATCGTCGACAACAAGTCACAAATAGTTTTGGAGCTGAGGGCTGGTTGGTTTGGTAGGTCCAGGTGTCATGAACAATACCAAAATGATACAAATGCTTCGACCTGTGACCAGAAAACACGATATAGGATGATAGTGATAGAACTAGCATGACAGTGTGAAGCAGGCAATCTCGACAGCAGCAAAGAACAGGAGCGATGTGGACAGGCGAGGAAGGAGACAATCAGGAGGAAACTGGCAGGCAATACCAAAATGGAACAGGAGTGATGTGGAGTGAGATAGGTGAGCACAGGTAATTTGAAAGAGACCAGCAGGTGATGGCAGGAATGATGTAGACAGGAGAGGAGTTAGACAAGTGAGCAGGCGACAGTGGGGATATTTGCTTTGGCTGTAAAGACATGAATACAAGATATGAAACAAGTTAGTGGCAACTCACCTTAGTGCCCTAGGAAGGTTTGAAACACACAATGATAAGACACCAGAGGAATAGCTTGGCCCATAGATGCTGGTCTTACGTCCAAACCTTAGAATAAAATTTAATCAGTTGTCACATCAAGAATACTGTGTGGGTAATTACATACCAGTCAAGGCTCATGGTGACACCAATGTGAAGCTCCTGTGAGGTTTCCATCCCAGAAAAGAAGGGTGCTTGATCTGGGCCCTGGATGGTGCGCCATACCTCACCATCTGAGATATCATGAAGCTCCCCTGGTTTAACCATGTGTGATTGCCAGAATTCACATGCCGCCTCATTACCTCCATGTGCAAGAAAATTCACAAGTGAGGAAGATGGTACCTGGATAGGCACTGCACACACTGGAGGAGGGCGCTGAGCTTTGCCGCCTGTTACCATCCGGAAGAGCCTATTGGAGACTGGTTTGAATAGCCGGCTATCACAGTCGGAACACAGTGCATTAGTGGGTATATCTGTAGGGAAAATACAGTGACAATGACTACAGACTGGATAAATAGTAAAATGGTCATGGAGATCAAGGCAGTGAATAACAGTGTTGAGAGTTGTAGGAAGAGGCTGCATGGGATGAAGAATGCCTAGAGAGAGGAGAATGGTGGTAACACAATGGAGAATCAGAGCACAAGCACGAAAAGAAACACGATACTTCACATGTAGAATAGCCACCATGATGATAATGATATGTCCAAACCAGTCCGGATGAGCATCTTGATATACCTGATGTGGATTGAGTGGCGCTTCGAACTTGCTTCTTGGCATGATCTACACCTGTTCCACAGGTGCATGCTGACTGTTGGAGGGGGCAACCTGTACGTTGGGGATGACCTCTGCATCCGAATCTTCATCGTGTCATTCTGTATGGAGAAGTGGGTCACGGTGGACCTCATCACCTGTGTCAGGGTCATCATATAACCCAAGAGAGTCTTCTTGGGGAGGCTGGGACTTGGACTGTAGGGCATCACAGATCGCTTCATCTTCTTCACATTGAACCATCACATGCATACTGCTGGCCTTCTGCCACGGGCGCTTCGTGGCAGGTAACTGAGTTTGGCAAGGGACAAGGGTAGGACAAGATTGTGCAAGAGGGATCTGGTGACCGCTGGCAAGTAGAACAGGTGTGGTACGTGTCACTAAGAGTAGCGCAGTGTGGGCTTCAGGGGCAACCCAAAGATATTTGGATGGTGGAGATTGTGTGGCTTCCAACGAGGTTGAGTGCTGAAGATGTTGGGATGAAGATGGTATGGGGTCATGAGAAGGTAGTGTTGGTGTAGGTGATTCTTGCTGGGGATATTCAGTGTTGATCTCCATAGGTTTGTAGCTATCTATGCTTAAAAACTTGAAGTTATTATGATGCTACAGGTATATACATATATCACAACTCACAAGGGCGATGGTGTACGAGTGAAATTTTTCTGAATATCAGACTCTTCACTGTGCGATGTAGCTGATCCTAAAGGCGATACCTGTGCATTACCAGGAAGAATAGCACCGTGTGAACCACTCGTTCGGGATGAGGAGACATGAGTTGAAGTGCCAACACAGGTACAAGCAGTTGATACCACCCCACGAGGGAGTCATGACATCACACATCCACGTTGAACAACAGGAGGGGAGCTGGACCTCTAGCATGGCCTCTCTTTGCAATAGCAGACTGACTGAGGTTCTGGGTTTGGTGGTGATTGTCGCATAGATAACTCGGGATGTACTGGCCACCTTCAGTGGATGTTGTATCCTTGAAAATGGTGCAATTGCACCAAACAAGGCATTGGCTTGAGAGTGTGCTTGGATTTATGGTCTAAATAGTTTGAACTTGCATTAGATGACAGCTATCAAACAGAAAAAGTGTGCAACTCACCGACATGTTGCAGGATCATGGAGATGGTGGTAAGAAAGAGGGAGGCACTTAAAGCAACTTGGGCTGCGAGCAATGAGCTTAAGTCCCTTTGCCTCGTGGTAAGTCATTTGGTCAGCTTGGTGCATACCTGATCTAAAGTTGGTTAGTGGTTCCCTTGAGTTAGCACACCGAGTAGAACGGGGGCAAGGTGGTCTATTTGCAGTAGATAGCAGCTACATGAGGCTACATGATGCTGAAACGAGGCAGCATACTTGACGATCCAGAGAGCCTGCATACTGACAAGTGATCGATGAAGAAGAAACCCGGTGTAGTTGTAGTGTGTGACTAAGTCTTTGTACACGTGATTACTTCACCTAATCAGGCCTACTGACACTAACATTAACCAAGGGCTAAACGTAGTGACTCATATGTTGA
Organism: Suillus fuscotomentosus; assembly: GCF_016647785.1. Taxonomy (NCBI): domain Eukaryota; kingdom Fungi; phylum Basidiomycota; class Agaricomycetes; order Boletales; family Suillaceae; genus Suillus; species Suillus fuscotomentosus. The sequence goes on from NW_024539739.1 coordinate 26,791, forward strand.
TCATTATGCATTAACAATGATTCAAAGTGTTTGGAATGTGATATGAAGTTGTGTAAACATGATCTGTATGTAGGAATTTGTTACAGTGCCACATCAATTTCACCTGGCCCAAATGAGATGTTTGGCGTCAAAACAGTGTTATTTGAATGGAACTGATGAGTTCCCCCCACCATCATAACTTACGCTGTCACAAGAATAGTGTTGCCACCAAAGTGAACTGACTTCGGGGTAACTTCGCTTCGCTTCGAAAACATGAGAATTTGGTTGACTTCGTTGTTTCGAAGTCAGTTGAAGTGCACTTCGACCAACTTCAAGAGGTGAATGGAAGTTACTATGCATATAGATTGATTGTTATCATTGCACATCTGAGTAACTTCTGGCTCCTCTCTGCCTCCCAGTTCTCGTCATGCAGCCACAATACAGACACTTGCCAAATGAGCGCACGAGAACAAAGACACAAGACATGTTGGACACCGAATATGTGTTCAAACTACCTCGAATCCTCGATGGACCAGTCGCAGCCGAGTCAACTGCAGAACCACCACTCGGATAATATGGACACCACAATGAGTGATGATTTTGACAATCTGGTATGTCTGTCCAGTGAACACATCGAACTATGCACTAATAATTATCAGATAGATTATGTACCCATGCCTCCTAACAATGTTCCTGACCGGAATGAACCTCCTGATGATTTCGCTGATCAGAATGAGCCTCCCACCCCCGATAATATACCTCCTGATGATTTCACTGATCGGAACGGAAAACAATGTGTTTTCAAGGTATACCCCACCTGTTTTGCATCGATTTCCCTGTATTTCCAGCTGTTTTCATACCAATTGTGTTCCACTACCAAGCAATCAAAGCATATTCTGGGAGGACAGCACGAGTGTATGTAAATATGCCTTCTAAGATGTGCACAATGTAAATTATAAAATAAGCACAAGGGAGTCACAAGTCTAACAAGAGAGCACATGGGGCACTGAGGGCCCCTGAAGCTCCCCCATAGGTTTGTCCGAATTTTAGCATTTTTGAGGCCGAAATTTGGCCAAATCTCTGTCCGGACTTAGCATTTTTGAGGCTTTTGGAGGGCCGATGTCTTTTCGAAGTTAGCATTTTTGGTGGTGATTCAGGCGCATTTCAGGGCAGGTCATGTAGTGACTTGGAGATAGACTGCAGCTCGTTGGAATGCTCTTGCACGTCCCTCGGTGAAGAGGGTTATACTGAAGCTTCCAGCAGTGAGGAAAGGATTGTCTAAGAAGCCAGTTAGAAGTTAGATATCCCCAAGCACTAACATACCTTGTTTATGTACTCCCAGTATTGCACGGTGCACAACGCGGAAATGTCACAATTTGGCGGAGGTCACACTGTGTGACCACTGACCTCTATCCGACTTAGCATTTTTGACAGCCAAAAAGTTGCATTTTTAGGGCTGATTTTGGGGTTCTGGACAGACAGACCTATAGGGAGCTTCAGGGGTCCTGGGCACTGCCCCATCTTATATGGAAAATATGCTGTCAGTCCGGATATCGAGTGAAATCCACGAGTATGTGCGCTGTCTCTCAAACGCGCAAATCAACATATGAAAGCCCTATTCGGGCACAGCCAATTCTCACTGGGTTTGATGACTAACATCACAAAAAACCACGGTTACCGATGAACCTATTTATACACATTATAATGTAGATAATAACCATAATTGGCTAACATGTGACAGTGCATGTTATATAGTAATTTACGCCTTTAGAACACTATCCTGTATGACCAATAACCATCACATGGACCTATGTTTGGAGGCGGTTGCACAAATATAATTGTGAATATACTGAATCTGATTGACGAGCATGGTTAATAGATCTACACTATGCAGTGTGTAGACTGTAGTGTATTGTGGCTATTTGTGTCTCATGTCTTTGAGAGTGCGTCTGATTGGTGATCTATATGATAAATAGACAGAAGCCCAAGATCAGTAAGTCATGTAAAGTCATTTATGCAATTCTAACGCTATCCTGCATGATCAGGGAAAATCATACATGTTGAAGTTCAGCATCACAGCCCAGTTGCTGGTTGCGCAACATATTCACGAACATGCAATTGATGACCGATTTCTAGCACACAGGGCGTTGTTTCACAAAAGTAAAATAACTATGGTGTCTTGCCACCTGTAACTTAGATGTAGATCTCTCATTGAGAATAATATTTGGAGACATTGCGAATGAACCGCTGTTAGGCACTGCATTGCCAATTTTATATTTCTCAGCGCTCGTTTGTCACAAAAGTAAAATAAATATGGTGTCTTGCCACCTGTAACTTAGATGTGTAACTTCCTCACAAGAGCAACGCAGGTTTGATCTCTCATTGAGAATAATATTTGGAGACATTGCGAATGAACCGCTGTTAGGTGCTGCATTGTTAATTTTATATTTCTCGGCGCTCGTTTGTCACAAAAGTAAAATAACTATGGTGTCTTGCCACCTGTAACTTAGATGTGTAACTTCCTCACAAGAGCAACGCAGGTTTGATCTCTCATTGAGAATAATATTTGGAGACATTGCGAATGAACCGCTGTTAGGCACTGCATTGCCAATTTTATATTTCTCGGCACTCGCCTGTCATTTGCATGAATTGCTCGGCTGCATTACATTATTTACATATCAATGGCAGTATTATACATACAACAATGATCTCGATGCTATCCTATGATTTGTAAAACAGTGTACATACATCTATCTATGCATGCGACCTGCAAACTCTGAGCTAACATCTGCCTGAACACTGAGCAACAGATAGCTGTTGGACTCTTTGGGGACGATAGGCAGATGCATGTTTGCGTCCAAAAACCTTGCTAATGTTATAGTATAATGAGACCAAGGGTAAATAATTACAGCTGCATGATAACTCACCAGTTCCACCAAAGTAATAGGTCGTCAACTTCCTTAGATGCGTCTGGTGTCATAGGAAGCTCGAGGAAATCGACAATGTTGTCATAGAACTCTTGAACATTGAACTCGTCATCTATAACTCACCACGATCCTGTACTGGACAAGGCAAACCTGAGCTGAGTTAGCCAGCAATGTCAGGCTAGTGCATGGATAAAGAGCGATCCATCATACTCACCTGTACAGCTGTATATGCAATTGAACGCAGTTGTACTGATCTCATATTCAACAGTCCCGCAACATTGCAGCAAGTGCGATGCTCGCCAGCAGTCCTCCACTGCTTTGGGTGGCCTTGTGTGGAAATATTATCCGGGCTGGGCTCCTCCTGGTCTTCCGTCTCTGCAGAAGTAGGAGATGTGAAAATATATTTGAATGTCTGTAAGCAACCTTAGTAAATGGACATTTGTCTTCACGACACACACCTTTAAAAGAAAATTTCCTTTAAACAGACTGTTTGTAGGGTTTTGAGGGTCGTATTGTTTGTCCTTGTACAAGAAAGCTGGCCAAGAGTAAGCTGTGACACGATAGTCTGGGTGGTAGTCCCTAATCTGCTGTTGGACACTACTGCATTGGTCAGCGAAGATGTTGCAAAGTGGGTGAAATCTTACACTAAGTCACTCCAGTTGTAATCGACTGGACAGAGGAGCCGTCCAGTCACATCGTTATTGAATCCGCGACCTGTTTTGTCCTGCCCATGAATGACGGGGCTTGGTGATGGAGTAAGTTGCATCAACCAAGAGGCAACGATGACTTTGAGCCGTGTCATATCATCCGCCCTGGCTCCATCAGCACCTTTATTAAGCTAGATAGCGCATCAATTAGCCTCATTGCGAAGCAGTGTCCGAGTCCTACCTTGCTGTACATGTGACAAAGCTCACCATTCTCAACCTCTGAATCCAGAAGCTTACGAACGGATGGACACCGGGTCGCCAACTTCTTATATAATCTGTACCTCCGATCGTCTCTAGTGGAGATGATCAATGCAAGCCACTGGCGACACCAAAGGACCTACTCAGTGTTATTTGAGCTAGTATCGTCAGTATCTGATTCCAACCCCAAGGTGACACGTCGATCAAACTCTGCAATGAGATCTTCGACACATTCTGTGAGGCAAACAAGTCTCCGAATTGACCGGCCCTCAGTATGATGAGGTTCACTATGCAATGAAATAGCTCTTCAAGGGGTGCTAAAATACTAGATGATCGCACACTCACTTTCTCTCCGCCAAGGGCTGTTTGCGAAGTTTGGCATTTTGGGCCTCTAAGATGGCCAGCCGCCTTTTCAAGGAAGCCACTTGGGAGGGTGGGTCATTGTCAGGGGAGCTACTTTGCGACATCTGAGGTAGAATTTGGTAGGAACATGTGAAGGTGCGAGAGTACAGCCTGACTGATATACTACAGAGATCATCAACACTTTGATCCGAATCATGCAGAAAATGTTGTAATCCACTTACCACGTATGGGCTCCAGAACCAGGGAGGCTGACAGTCATTATATCGGTATATCAGGTATCCCAAAGTGGCTGCTCGTCTGTGACCAGCCCGGATCTATCAGGTCATGAGGTGGCAAACCGCTGAGAGACAGACCGGTAAAACTGAGCAAATTCTGAGAGTAACGTAACATATAAGCCTTTTATGGCATAACAAAATCATGTGAACCTTTTGCTAAGCCCTTGCAAAGAATCACTAAGTCCTTTTGACAACGGAACGATCATTCTGTCAAGTTATTTCTCGGTTCCTTTGAATGGCTTCAAACCCTGAGCACACCTTCATGTCATCCACAATAAAAAGACCTAGGTTAAAGCAAGACTAGCCTAAATAAAATTTGCTGGTACTTTTGAGTGGTACTGAAAATGAGACAAAGTTCACAGACTTAAGCCACGAGTCAGTGACTGGCTGTTCATGTGTGAGGTAAGTAGGGAGTATTTTGAAGCAGCGAGAACTTAGTCCCAATATTGATATTTCGCTAGTGATCTATAATGCTAAATATTGTTCCATAATTGCCACAGGAAATTGTGCCGCCTCTGTAATGTCTGTATCGTTGTGACCCATCGTGACATGTGGCACGACCTCAGGATTAGGCCATAGGTACGGAATCTCAGAGACACGACATCCAGCTTGAATTGAATCATCGAACCAATGAGGTGTGAGGACAGTCATGTGAGTACGTGATGCGAAGTGCATTACAATTTGATACTACAAGGATAACACGGCAAATACTCATCCTGTTAGCATTATAATTCCAGTGCACGAAGTTTGAAAGAGAGCAAGCACCTTGTCACTATGTTTATGCAATGCGAAGAGGTGGGTTACATCGCAGGTAAGGGCCGTTTGCCACTGCCCTCCTAATGAGGTGATACCAGCTGAGAGAACTTCGAGGTCGCATGGGAAGAGCTTGTAACAATATTAGTGTCACACCATCTGATGATCGACAGCTCACTCACATCAGTAGCACATGTGACAATGCCTGAAAAAATTATTGTTGGATCAGGTGAATAGTACTGCTCACTGACATGTTGACCGTCAATATCTACCGATGTGCAAGGGAGAGGAGGCTCACAGTTGATGTTTTCTGAGGACTACACTCCATTGTACCCACATTTCCGATACTACATGCAAATACTCCTGGTGTTCACATTGTGTGTGCGATCCTGTAAGCGCAATAAGATGGGTATGTGGCGGTGCGCTCGTTGCACCGTGGAGTTCCAGCAAGCCAGAAAGTTCCTCGTGACATTCCTCATGTATTGAAGATGAAAGTACATAGCGTACACCATTGAAGAGGGCCATACCACTAAAGCTTCAAGGTATAGGGTATTGATGTGAGAATAAGTGTCATGCACTGGCAAGAGGTCAATGAAGCATCCTTACGGTAACTATGTTACAATTGGCCAGTTTCTTCCCCAAAATGTGATGGGAAACTCGGCTTAGATGTTTGACGTTGATAGTATGCATGTTCAAGCCAAGTTCGATGATCTGCGTTATGTAAGTGTAATGGGTGATCCGGGTCTTCGATGACGTGAATATATCATTTTCATTTTTCCTCTTCACCAATGAAACTGATTTCAGGGCTGATGGAGTTCATCTTGCAGTGACGCCAATGACTAGGCTGTATGTAGATCCGAGAACAAGGCAAACAGGTCGAGCTAAACCAATGGCAGCCGAGTGCTTTTTTCCCAAGCCGAAAAGGGATTTAGATGCACAAATGCGGACATAACCTTGTTTGTGTAAGCTAATCCTGGTTCAATTCTCTTCCTCACTGCCGCGTTTTAAGTTAGTAGACATTTTTGAGACAGGCCGTTCAAAATCTTCACTAAGGTAAGCCTGCCTATTCTTGAAATGGAATGTATCCAGTGCAATAACAGTTGTCATGGGAGCTTTTTAAGCATGCCCTAGGGGAAAAGTGATAGTCTTGATGGCCTATCTTACGATTTGTAGTGAGTGGACATCAACCTTTCTCCGAGTATCTGTCGTGCTACAGTACTGACACTACGGTAATACCTGCTCTTTGATTTAGTCTGTACTCTGCTTTTTACCTCCCGCTGTTACCTTCAACACACGACTCACGGTCCTCATGATCTCCTCATGCCTTGTTCTATTACTGCCTATCTTCTTGCATTCTATTCAGCAAATCGTCGACGGCGCACATCACCAATATCTTATCTTCAATCTCCATCGCATGTTTGATTATTCTCTCACACGCAATGTACGACAATTTTTTATCCAGCAATCCTCGCTCCTCAGCTTGTTGATTACTGGTGAGTGAACTTCTTTACAGTATGCTCTTGTTTTGCTCACAATTCCTAATATTTAAATGCGAAAGGTGGTTACCGTTACTACTGCACCCACACACAATCTGTACTTTGCACGCAGATCAGGCTCAAGAAAATCCTTTTCAGCTTGAGCCCAACTTCAGAGCTGAAATAAGCCATGCACTATCTCATAGACAGCCTTCTTATGTGTTCCCCTAGACAAATTTTTTTATCTACGTAAGGCTCACCACCATCTCTTCCATCCTACATCCCACGTCCAGCTTTTATTCAAGAACATTTAGCAACACCTATTTGTACAAACCTCATATACTGTAAGACCTGGCCATAGGCTTCTGATGTCAGTTTCAAATTCTCTCCAAATACCTCTGATCATCAAATTTCACTATCATTTCACCATCCCATTCTCGTGCGTCATTTACTGATACACTGGAATCTCGTGAATTTGCCAATTTGTGGCTAGTCACACCATGTATGGGCAGCCCCAGCAATGGGGAAGTGGACAATGCTAACAGCCAAAACATATACAGCAAATCGACATCACAGGGTTTGTATGGTGTTACATGGTATGTATATCACGCAAGCGTCCAACATGTGCAGCCGCTTAACTTATTTCAGCCTCTCAGAACCTCCGTCCCTCTTAAAATCTCCGTCCCTCTTAGAATCCCCGTCCCTCCTAGAATCCCCGTCCCTCTTAGAATCCCCGTCCCTCTTCGTGTATCCGTAAATCCGTCTGGAATTCCATAATTTCAAAGCAGCTTACCTAGCAGCGCTAATGCGCATCTCGAAGTCCCAGGAGACGCTCCATCTCCTCCATCTCCAACTCAAAAATTCAGCGCTCCCTCGCGATCCAAAGCACTACCATCGCGCATGTTGGTTCTGTCCAGACTGGGGGCTGAGGGCGCGGCTGAAGCGGCAGTTCAGGGCGGTAGATTTCTTGACGTATGTGGACTCGCGCATCGGCCCACGTAATATACATTAGTTCCTTGTAAATGTTAAAATCGATACTTCTGAACAAATCCGTACTTACCAGCTGCCTTTCGGTCAGTCTGAACGTGACGTCCCGAGGCCTTGGTACGAGTTGTAAAAACTCTTGAGGAATCTGATTCCTGGCTCCTTCGTTGGCGTTGGCGTTAGCATTGTTGTTCATAATGGTGGTAGATGTACACTCGAGTTTAGAATGAGTTAGAGTGAATTAATGTCATTTGTATCGTTCATATCCCGATTTGGCTAAAAATTATGTTTCCGGCATTTGCCAGAATGGTGCACGCGGTATGTGTCTCGACCTAGGTCTTGAACGCGTCTTATATCACGTGAGTTTTTTTTTTCTACGTCTAAAGTCATGTGTTGAACCAGAGTATGAATATTCATACTCTGGTTCAACACATGACTTTAGTTCATCAAGATCTGATTGCTCCGCCATCTCCTTCCGTCGCTCACTACACGGGGTCCTCTCTGTGCGGAGACAGGCTGGACAGAGGTAGTACTCCATGAGGTATGGCTTGTGCCGTGATTTTGCCTTTCAAAACTCGGAACATACTACAGTTAGGTAAAGAAAAATTCCGTATTGGCACACAAGATGGAGAAATCTAATTTGACAACTCTTCAAGTCGACCCTGTAACAAACGACAGCTGATGGTGTTATCCATCCCTAGTAAACGCTGTAAGTCGTCACATGTTACATTTACAACCTAGGCGAGTTGGGCGAGAACTGCAAATTGGACCGCGACTCAATTTTCACATGATTCAAGTCCTATGTGGTGTGCACATGTTGTTATTAATGTTGTGTTTGCCGATTTCACGCTAATATAATTTCCAAGTTTCAAGCCCTCTCCGCGCAGCAATGATGAATACTTTGAGTCCTCGCAAAACTCCCGCGTCTGTACTCAACAAGCTGAAGATGTCTCCTGGAGGGTTCTATGCTGCAACGCCTAGGCTTGCTTATCGCACTGAATATTTTTCAGGTGGAAGGGATGGTAACATCCTCATCACCAAGGGTCTGGACCACGATGAAGAATTCATCATCCGTGGTGTATTCCAAATCAGCCATGACAATTTCTGTTTCACACTGGATGGCAACTTCAATCCCGCAAATGTCTTCCATGGCCGCTTAGCAGACCTGAAGCTAAGCTGTCGGCTCATTGCAGGTCATAGCAAGGCCTTCGAATTCTCGTCAGATGATTTCTCTGCTGTTGTTAGCAATCTCAGTGCCTTCGAGAAATCGGCTCCAAGGGAAAGATCGCACGAGACCTTCAGTGTTATTCGGGACACTATTGGCCGCCGATCAATCAAGCTCACTCACCATCTCTTTGAAGTAAGTTAGTTGTAACATTCTCTAATGATACTGAATATTGTAATGCAATAGGCTATTGACAGAGATCAAGACGATAATACTAGCGACGACGGCAGTAACAGCTCAACAAATGCCAGTAAGTTCAGAACGATCTTCATTTTTGAACGGATTTAAGTATTTGCTTTAGCCCCCACCGACGGCCTAGGATCTGAATATGACATCGCAACTTGGCCGGTTGCTAATCGATGTAAAGGCCATCTGCAGGACATCGTATCCTCGCATAATATTCGCCCGTTACCAGCATATGATGAAAACCACATTCTCATCCCACCGCTCCAGTATGAAGCGAAGCTCAGGGGTGTGCTTGTCGAAGTCCATATGGCTTTTTGCCACACGAAGAAATCAAAGTGTGACATCTTTGACGCTGTTCTACGAGAACTCATTGTCCTATTGCCACCTGCGCCCATGCCAAGCAGCCCCTTCAAACGTCGGCGCCTCAATGACGGGCCCTATACTGAACAATACAACAAAGGGAACTAATTGAGTCATTTTACCTTAAATTGTAGTATGTATTCACTCTGATCATTGACCATTCATACATTGATCAGTTTTTTTTGTGCAGGCTACCCGAAAACATGATACGGGATTGTGTAAATGCATAGTGTTTGTCTAATTTTGTACAATTGTACTGTACTTCTACCAAGTCTGTCCCTCGTTGTATGAATTACCACTGTAACAATAGAGCACTTGTCGCTAGCTCCGCACATGTCTTCGCTGGATAAGCTCCAAGTATGTAGATCATCCCTGACTCCCACGTTAGTGGAGGAGGGCTTTGTCGAATACAACCGAATTTCCCTGTGTCAGTCGATGTGCAAAGCTGTGCACTTGGACAGAATCTTAACTTTATTCTCATCTGCTCTACAGTTTTCAGCAAATACTCACCATCATACTTTTGTCAGTAGCTGAGTCTCATTGCGTGGATCTCACTGCTTTCGGACATCCAGACGGCAGTTCTAAATCTGTTTTCACTGCAATAAGGAATTTCTTGAAGCAATTGAATAGGTTGGTCCTTAGCTCATTCAATGTTGTCTTCAGCATGGTCCTAATAGCTCTTCAAGGAGCACGTTCGATAGGCCGATCAAAATGTCGTATAACGGCACGAAACTTCAACAAAACCAAATAGACAGATGCAGCTTTTAGTAGACACAAGCATTTGCTTTTGGCTGTCATTGAGTTTTCAATATGGAAACCTTACCCGATACGTGATTAGTATTGATTGAGACCAGTTGCTGAGAAACCTATGTAATTCTAATCAACTCGGAATCATTAGTAGCTTGTTTGTATGGTGCAAACCCTGCAGCAAATATCCCCTCCATGATGCCCGTGCATTGGGAAAGTCACCAGTGGAGCTCAGCCCCATGTAGCAAAGATCGGACGGACCTTAAGAACTTTTTTTCATAGAATATTGAAGAGTCAGTATTTCGGAAGAGAGTCTAGAGAACTACATTTCACCATGCCTCCCACTAGTGTTGATTCGGTCTCAAATCCATATGATCTTGATGATAGGGCAGAAACTCTCCTCATAGCCGCTGGACTCGTCGAGGCAGGTGAAGACGACATCGTGATATCTGCATATCCAAGCAGAGGCTATACACCTGACAGTCAACATAGCCATGATTATTACCCATGCCTCAGGGGCAACGCGCACGGTCAAGCCGCCCCTGTGTACTCTTGCGGGTGCTACCGACGTAGTACAAAAGTTGAACATACAGACGCACCCGAACAACTCCAGGAACTCGGGCCTGAACAGGTACAATTGCTGCCTTATCCTTTACACTCAGTTCTTATGATGTTCCAGGAGGTTGATAGTAGTGGCGAAATCCGGCCTTTAAAGCGTAAGAGGTCCGAGTTAAGCTTCGAGTCAGACTCTCTAGGAGATTTGGTTATGGTGAGCTAGACTTGTCATTTCATCACCGTACGTATCATTAGTTAATGGCTCTATAATTCAGACGCCACACCACTTTGGACAAAACCTGACCAATATCCAACGTGCTAAATCAGTGCTGGCACTTGAAGGACCGAAGCGCAGGAAGCTGGGGAAGGTCTTCGAATTAAATAGAAGTGCAACTCACGAAACTTTGATCCTGAATGTCGTGAAACGTCTCGAAGCTGCCATTGATAGGCAGACGGAGGTACTGTCAAAGATTTATGACGGTGTTCTGGAGAGCCGTGCTAAGTAACTTGCTTATTCATGTATACAATACCTTCAGTTGTATTCTTGTATTCAAATTGAAAAGTCGTGAACGTCTGAAGTGCGACTCGAGTCGACGTGGACATGCCAACTTGGAAAAATTCGGAGTCTGAGAGCCATGTCATTTACTGACGTTCAGAACAAATAGTCGTAACCTACCTTTTTGAGGAGGTCGCCATGATGTTAGTATGTCATATCTATACAATTTCTCACACACTGAGATTTCTTAGTGAAGCTGGGGCAGCTATCATGATGTCAGGTCCGAACCCGACTTCAACCGGATCATCCATAGTCACTAGCAGGCTGGCAGTCATCATGCCCAGCTTTCTCTACCACTACAACGCATGAGAGTTCATTTACTACTGGCCAATATACTGTTACTTCTCATCATTCTGATGGCTGAGCATTTCAAGTGCCATGAGAAGTGTGGACGGACTTTTTCAGCAGCAGGAGGTCTGACCCGCCACTGCAAAAGTTGTTCTCACTGGCAGCAGCAATTAGATCGACAATCAATACATTTCAAATGTGGCTTAGATGGCATACAAGGATCTGCGGTGAAGAAAGTAAAGCTCAGTATCACTACGACAGCGACAGTAAGTCTTTCTACTTACCCTACCTATTCTTTATTCAATTAGACTAGGATATCTCAACCTCAGGCATGCAGGTGGTGCCCGCTCCAACTCAGGCCGCAGCAGATGCATCTTCAAGTTCTAATGGCTTTTTTGGGGCCACATCTGCTTCCAGTAGCAGTTGTGATCATGCACTCCCATCGTCTGGTACAGCTCCGGTTCTTCAGCCATCAACAGAGCTTCAGGAGCCTAGCGTTTTGCATAAGCAGTCTGAACCATCTATACCAATTTCTACTCCTGGTTCACATGATATCCGTCCTACTCGCTCTCACCGGTTACCTATGCAATTTAGAGACGAGCCTCCAGTGCCGCCACCTGCAATCCCACAGCCCACTCCATCTACTCTTGTCCGAGTTATTCTCCACGTATTTGATTCTTTCCGGACATCCATAAACCAATTTGGCATTGGACGAGAGTATCGTCATCGACCAACGCACGATCCTGATGCATTTGTCTCTGTGGATCAGCTTTCCAATTTCTATCCCAGCTCACGTCCAAACGCTGAGCTATCTAGTAATCCAGAGGTGGCATCTTCCTCAAAGCCTCCCCCTTGGCCTTGGAAGAACATGAGTATCTGGTGCCTCATGACTTGGATGTTGACCGAAAGCAGCCAAACATCCCATGCTCAAGCCACACGGCTGGTCAATGAAGTCCTATTAGCTGAGGATTTCCGAATTGAGGACGTAAAGGGCTTCAATGCCCATACTGAAATGAAGCATTGGGATTCTTCAGAAGCGCAACTGGACGACAATGATATATACCGAAGGGATGGGTGGAAAGAAATGGCTGCAGAGATTCTAGTACCGACCCGGGAGAAGAATCCAGATGGAAATGGGCAGCCCTTTACGATCCCTGGATTCCGGTACCGGCCCCTCACAGCTGTCATTCATGCCGCTTTCTCAGAGGCAACATCCAAATGGTTTCATTTCACTCCCTTCAAGCGCTTTTTGAAGTCTCCCGTGACTGGTCAAGAGCAACGTCTTCATGATGAGCTCTATACATCAGACGCATGGATTAAGGCTCACGACGACCTGCAGAAGCAAAGACGAGACAATGGCTGCAAGCTTGAGAAAGTCATTGCTGGACTCATGTTTTGGTCGGATTCTACGCATTTGGTGCAGTTTGGGAACGCATCAGCATGGCCACTTTACTTATACTTCGGAAACCAGTCCAAATACACCTGTTCCTGCCCCACTTCTGGTGCATGCCACCGTGTGGCCTTCATTCCCGCGGTAAGTGTACCTATACATACTAGTATCATTGTGCTAATGGTCATCAACTTGTCCTTGGCAGCTTCCAGAATCCATCAAACAATTTATTGCGAGGATTACCTCAGTTAAAAGGAAGAGCTACCACGACATTCTTGCCCACTGCAAGCGTGAGATGTTTCATGCTATCTGGTGTATTTTAATAGATGACGACTTTCTTGATGCGTACAGAAATGGCATAATAATCAAATGTCATGATGGGGTATACCGCCGAGTATTTCCTAGGATATTTACTTACTCTGCAGATTACCCTGAAAAGTGTGTAGAATGTGTGCTTCTCACCCTGTTTCTGCTAATAAGACCTTGAAGAGTTCTCATCGCAGCAATTCGCGACAAGGGTGTGTGTCCCTGTCCTCAGTGTCTGCTTCCAAAATTATTATTTGGTCGCATTGGACTTCGCTCTGATATGTTGGGAAGAGTTGCAAGAGTGCATAGATTTATTAAAGGTGCTGTTGTCGCTGCACGCAATGCCATCTACAATTTAGGTACCCCAATCAAGGGTGCTGCTGTCGAATGTCTTCTAAAAGAGTCCTCGCTTGTGCCCACCATTGTAAGCATATCTTGTCTTTATCTCACTCGGTCTTCGTTTCACCTCACCTACAGAACACCTTTGCTGAGCAATTGGGCCCTTTCGGCTTTGACTGCTTTTCAATGCTTGTTGTCGACCTTTTACATGAGTTCGAGCTGGGCGTATTCAAATCTGTATTCAAACATCTTATCAGGCTACTTTATGCTATAAATCCTGAATGGATAGGTGTCCTGAATGAACAGTAAGACATTTGACTGTCATGAGGGCTGCAGGTTCTGTTTCTAATGTGGATACTGCATCCCATAGCTTTCGCTTGATCCCTTCCTTTGGCAAGGGCACTATTCGACGCTTTCCAACCAACATATCTGAAGTCCGGCAAAATGTTGCAAGGCACTTTGAAGACGTTTTACAAGTTAGCTGGGCAGTTTTCACCGATTCCAACACTGACCTGCTTCCTCTTTCAAAACAGTGCGCAATCCCTGCCTTTGAAGGGTTGTTCCCTAGAGAGCATGACAATGTTATTCGGCTCCTTCTTTTTCGACTCGCAGAATGGCATGCCCTAGCTAAACTCCGACTTCACACTGATGACTCATTAAGCAAACTCGACGAAGCGCTGAATGCCTTGGGCAAGCAACTCCGGAAGTTTCAGCAGTTCACATGTTCAGCTTTTCAAACCATGGAACTTCCGCATGAAGTAGCTGCACGTCAGAGGAGGCAGAATGCTAATTGTCAGTCTACCAATCAAGAGGCAAGGGGGTCTGGCGCTCGTTTCAAAGCCTTCAATCTTCTAACCTACAAATTGCACGTGCTTGGTGATTATGCTGCTTCAATCAGGTTGTTTGGTACAACAGATTCATATACCACCCAGATTGTACGTGTTTCATGCTCAGCTATATTGACCATATTGACACTCTGTGTTTCGCAGGGCGAACAGGCCCATTGTTTTATCAAATTTCTGTATCAAACTACAAACAAACAAGATGCTTCAAAGCAGCTGGCCAAGCAGGAATGAAGGCGCACTCGCGTCCGACGGCAACAGTCATCCGAGTCAACAATCCTCACTCACAACATATGCACCAGTGACCTACCACCTGAAGCCCATCATTTTTTGTCTCACAATATCCACAACGTCATGAATTTGGCCTCATACCTCAGTGAACACAGGGACGATCCAGCGATTGAAGTAAGGCAGAACAGCTGACTGACATTTTTTATTGCTGCCAATACCCAAAGAACTTTATTCCGAAACTGAAAAATCATCTTCTCTCACGACTACTCAACTTGGACTATGATGGCGATGAGCGAAATTTCAGTGACACCGAACGCAACAGCGTACTGTTCATTTGCAACCTTAATCAAGTCCGCCAAGCTAAGCAATTGCAAATCAATTACACAACATATGACATTTGCCGCGACCAAGACACTCTGAAACCAGGGCATGGCCAGTCCGTAATGACACTGTCAAGGGAACAAGGCGTTGGCGCTCATCCGTTTTGGTATGCACAAGTTTTGGGTGCTTTCGTCATTCAGATACTCCATGTTGGTGCGGATGCTCGTAATCGCTCTCCTCAATCGATGGAATTCTTGTGGGTCCAGTGGCTCGGTGTAGTTCCACGCTACCGCTGGGGCTTCAAGGAAGGCCGGCTCCCAAAAGTCAGATTTATACCAGATTCCCCTGCTGCATTTGGTTTCCTCGACCCCTCTCTTGTCCTCTGAGCTTGCCATCTTATACCGGCCTTTGCTAATGGTCGTACGGATGATCTCCTGAGGCATGGCCCCACAGTTGCACGGCCATTTGGAGAAGTAGATGACTGGACCGCATTCTATGTTAACATGTGAGTCAGTGGATATGGTTGAAGACTCCTGATGATTGATTGCGCAACAGTTTTGCTGATCGGGATATGTTTGCACGCTTTGCATGCATTGGTGTCGGTCATCAAATTCAGTATAGTTTGCCAAATGCGACTGAGGATGAAAATTTCATAGGAGACGATGATGATGAACGTCTAGCTGAGGGCGATCTGGAACCAACTACAAGCAATGCTGGTGGGCAGATACTCGACTCTAATGTTGGCAATTGCCTGAATCAAGTTCTAGGCGATGAAACTGATAATGATAATGAAGAGGACGTTGAATCTGATGATGAAGAAGATATTGAATCCGATGCTCTGGATGATGAAGGCTGTAGCTCAGAGGATTACGGGGAATCTGAAGATGAGGGATCAGACTTTAAATTTTAGGGTCGACTTACTACTGTGTCTGTATGTGGCGCAACTTAAGTTGATTGTATTACCATGACATCCGTTCCTTGGTGGAGCATGGCCAAACAGCTCTAATCCTAGCCTTACATTTGAACTTTGAGATCACTCCTCTTGTTCGATCAGGTTAATGTTGTTACTAACCGGTACTGCAGCCCTGGGGATCCCTCGGCCCTCCGAGTCCGAGTCCTGCCAGTGAGAAATCAGCGCCGTGTGACCGTGCGTTACTACATTGTGACTTCTGTTTATTACTGCGACTTCGACTTATCTCAGGCTTGGTATATCAAGATTTTCACTTGTATTGTTGGGTGCCACCACCACTAACTGGTGAGCCTAGTAGTTCGACTTTATTGCCTCACCCATTGACATGACCACAGAACAATTCTCAAGTGATTGTTATCATAGTGCGCCGCATCGCAAATCCATTTTCGTTCATCAGAAGTCATCACCAACTCTGACAGAGGAACCTCAGGGATCGCCATTATGGCCAGGTCTGTTTTGGTGAGTACTTCAGTTAGTTGCAATAAACTGTCCTAAGGTATCAGTGAAGGAATCTCAGCGCAAGACTGCCCTTGGATGAACATGAATGAGGTCACCACCGTCAGCCACCCAAAATTGGCCAATCACCTCTATGTCATCATAATCTCTGTGAGGCACACATTGACAAGCTACTTGGGTGGAGGAGGTAGGCTGCCATAGGCACCCATTCATTTTTCAAACATCACCCGACCCGTTCATTATGGTGAGTTTGCGTCTCACATAATTTAGTAATTGCTTTCAAAGATATGTCATACAGGTCTGCTCTAAACGCCTTGTCGAAATTTTTTAAATCATTCCGCTGTATGTGGCACCTGCAGGATTGAGCTTCGACTTTGAGTGAGAAGTTGAACATGTTGTAGATTTTGGCTGATGAGTATCCACGCTCTCCGCAAAAGAGGTTAAAACCCTTCTTTTTGGACCCGCAGAGACAAAAATCGGATTATATTCAAAGTTCCATGACCTCACCATGTGTGAGCGTGGCTTTGCAAGCGCTGCTACCATTCGATTGGCATACATTCAGTCTATTGCTTTGGTATTCGCCTATGTTATGTGGTGCAGATTCACTACCTGCCTCGATGCGAGCAAGATGGGGTTGTGAGCTCGAGATGGGACATTAGCATGTCTCAATGTTTGTCGCTTGATTTGAGTGTGTGGCACTGTTCTCTGATCGCTTGTTTTTCAGGCTGCCACTGCTGCAAGGAGGCCAAGAGTGAAATTACTGCTGACGGTGCTTCTGTAAATGCTGAGAAAGCATGCCCAGGAACCGAGGGCTCTGCGAGCTCAGCTGACTACCCCAGCACAAGAAGGTATCTGTCATTGGCACAGCTAACAAGCAAAGGATCTAGCCGCAGATAATTCTTTGGCCCGTGAAGCAGCCGAAGCTGCAGCAGAAACCACCGCACCCTGTTACTCTCCATTGCATTCCAGGACATCGCATGAAGAACACCCAGTCGATACTTGCGCAGATACTTACACAATACTATTACTACTGGTACCACCTAATCCTCACTGAACCTCCCTTCAGAACAACCTTGCCGAACTCTGGGCCCTCCTCGACTTTGTCCTACCCAAGATATTCAACTCCATGAAGTCATTTGACGAGTCGTACAACACGCCATTCGCGAACTCGGGTACATGGGACAAGATCGAGTTGAACGAAGAGGAGGCTCTGCTCGTCATACGGCGGTTGCATGAGATGGAGAAGGTGATGAAAGTCGGCATGAGTGCGCACAGAGTCAGCTGTATAGGCAGATGAAGAAGCACAAATGATCGCCAATGAGAAGGATGTGAAGGGGTACATTGTTTTTGCTTTTGGTGGAGCGGGGAGGACATGGTGCTGATTTTTTTTGTTTTCTAGCGTGCGAAGGGTTTGAGCAATGATGCATTGGTTGGGTCGGCTGGCAAACTCGAGTCGCATATCCTTCCCAAGTTCTTTGCAATCCTTCCAATGTTTGTTGGTCAATCTCACGCATGGCTCAGCGCCTAGGCAAAAACCCAGAAGACTACCCCGATGCTAAATTTCAGCCTCATGTGCAAGTCGCTTTGAGATTAAAAGCAAAGGGTGGAAGCGCCCGTAACGGCGACGTTATACCCTATGTGTTCTGCGTCGCTCCTGGTGAAGAGACCGTGAAGACTGCACAAGCAGATCGCGCCAAGCATCCAGACGAAATCAAGAGGGCTGCAGGGGAACTTACCGTGGATTACGAGCACTACCTTGCTAACCAGGTCCTACCACCTATTGAGCGACTGTGTGAGCCTATTGAAGGGACAGATAGGGCACGGCTTGCTGAGTGCCTTGGTGAGCGTTGAAACACCGATGCCTGCAAACTAAACTCAACTCAACGTTTCTAAAAGGACTGGACCCGGGGCGTTATCGTATTAGTGGAAGCACGCCGGCCGGATCAACGCTCACAACATTAGATTCCCTCGTCTCTGATGCAGAGCGATTCCGCGACGTGGCCCCATTCCTTGTACGCTGCCGCGGGTGCGCAGGACAGATGGCGTTTCCTCCGATCTACGATAGAGATGTATGTGATCGCATCCCAATTTGTACTTAGGGCTGTCTGACATCGAACAGGCGTCGATTCTGTTGTCATCAGGGCCAACCTGCCCCGCGTGCAGTGCACGTAAGTGCGCCAATTCTTCATAGTATACATTGCTACAACGCTGACGGCTAGTATTTGGGGGTCAGAATCACTGAGACGGCACTATAAAATGATCGCCGGTAGTTCTCATCGAGTATGAGGCATCTACTCACCTTAATTCCGTCTCAATCCTGGCCAGAACCACCCCTTCACTCTTTTCCAGAACCCCAGCGAAGCGTCCGTCCCTTCCGCATTCGCCTCTGCATCTCGCTCTGCCCGAATCGCTGCATCTGCCCTAATCATTACATCCGTCCAGTGGCGCCTCCTCACTTGTCCGCAATAAACCGTTTTCGAGGCCATGGATCTTAAACGACGTCCTGTTAATCAATTATGCACACAATGAGTAACTGTAGCACTTACTATACTTTTTTTCCTTGGAGAATATGAACTTACTTCGATTGCAAGGTTCTGTGGTTTTTCGTAGCGCGCTTCTTTTCGACTACAACACGCCAAACAAATCAAGGTAAATAAGTTGCAAGTAACGCCAGAATTTACTGACTACCCTGCCGGCAGTGGGTCATCGTTACTGAACGCAGTTGGCCAATTCGTTTCGTGGTTGGAGTCGTACGACAGGATCTGTACGCCCAATAGGTACATAGGCTCGGAGACGGGTGCCTGCAGCAGGCGCTAAGGAGGTAGTCAGACTCGATGGCGCTCTGCTGGACGTTTTTGACATGGGCTTCGCTTTCCTTGTCAGTTCGCTAAAGCTAGTGTAGACGTTGTATTCCATTGTGACTCCTAGATGAATCGTTCCTTTCGTACTGGCAGATCCATACGGGACGCACTTGAATGGCATCGCACGCGTGACTTGAAGCTTGAAAGTCCCAGTACTGCTTACTCTCACCACACCAGCAGATATATGGGCTTATGGTACTTAGATATGCTTATTGTTTGATTTTTATCGATCTAGTCAAAGGCAGGTAAGCTATAACATTCATAGTGCGTGATCTCAGTGTACCCAAAGTCACTGTCTGACGACGGTCATGCTGGATTGCTATATAAAATGTTACTTTATCGCGCAATTCTGATGAAAAACTGTAGACGTCAGAACATTAGCTTGAAACCCAATATGGGTTCCTATTGGTATATTGAAAGAAAGCGGAAATAAAGAAGAGACTATGGATCAGTAATATGACTTGTGGTTGGTACGGTAGAGTGTAGAATTACGAACACTAGCTAGAGAGCTGATAATGGCTTATATGGGGTTCACCAAAGGGCAAGCAAAAGACAAAAGAGATCACAGATCAGGCATCTAATACGTGTTTCACAAGCCACCGCATAGCCATATATTGGCAAAACATATTTGCTTGACCTTATAAGGTAAATATGGCCATATCATGCTTTGTGGTTTTTTGTGATGAAATCTATTCTGCCTTGCCTGTGACTTCGCGAAGTGCTTCGAAGTGTACTTCGAATCACTTCGTTGACAACGAAATCTACTGAAGTGTGTCAAATTTCCACTTCAGTTCGCCTCGCGGCAACACTAGTCGACATAAGTACCCGTGACGTCGAATTCACAAATCATCTGGGATTCCATTTTCACCCCTCTTGACACGCCCCCCACAGAATGCAAGGTAAATATAATACTAATACAGTTCTGGAGCTCTGGTATCTCCGAGCTGATCATCTACTGGGTGAAGGAAGCTTTGTACGCCCATGCTGTCCTCCGTGATTCTATGCCTAACATTTTCTCAGGGACGGGTGTACAAGGCCACTCGAGTAGTTACCGGTCAGATCATGGCCGTCAAGAAATCCCGAGCATCTCTCGCACTCAAAACCACCCTCTTAAATCATGAGCGACGGGTTCTGCAGCGTCTGCAGGGGCACCCTTCCATCACAAGAGTCATCGCCTATGGACGATTGGTGCATTTCGAGTATCTTGCTATGCAGCTCCTCGGGATGAACCTTAGTGAAGTGCGAGGACGCCGTCCTCTACCAGCAGTAAACACCTTAGCAGTTGCTGATCAGATGGTATGTAGCATGAGCCATCTCTAGTCCATTAGTAGGCTCATACTGACCTTGCGCTAGATCTCGGCTCTCGAACACATACACGCGAACAAACTTGTCCACTGCGACATCAAACCTGGGAACATCATCCTCCACCCCACCGATTCCAAGCGCCTGTATCTGGTCGACTATGGGCTCACCCGGGCTATTGCACATGAGGTCCAACCCAACCTCTCTACAGATGCACCCCTGACATCACATGTCATTGGTACTCTGGAGTACGTCAGCTTGAACATCCATCGTCACATTCGTAAGTTGGCCCAGTATCATATGCTTCCCTCTTACACGACAAGGCTGTAGGATCAGCTCCGCGTGACGATATAGAATCTCTTGGCTATACGCTCCTTAGTCTTGCTCGGGGCGACCTTCCATGGACATACAACACTCAACATGGAACAAGAAAGAATCAGGAAGTTCAAGTTCGGATCAAAAAGCAGCAATTTAGCGGTGCTGACATGGCCCCCGACGGACTTCCTTGCTTTGGTCAAATGATTGACTACGCACGCAGCTTGAAGTTTAATCAGCTACCGGACTACGAGCTGCTGCGTTTGCAAATACAAGAAACCCGTGCACTAGCTGGCTTGCTGGACCCTGCTAAAATCAACTGGAATATTCCGGCTGAGGTTTCGTCAGGTCTGCTGATTTTCCTTGGACATATTTTTTCGACTGAGCGCTCCTCTATAGACTCTCCGTCGTGTCCCCTTACATGTGTGGATACCATTTCCCTCTGCCCTGGACAGATTGTATGCTGCCAAATCGATGTTCGCACAACACTTGAGGGCTACAGCGCTCGAGCGGGTGATCCATTGTTCTGGCGGGATCCCAGTCTCTCCCCTGAAAAATGGGACACAGCGGTCCGCCCTGCGGTTGTTCTCCGGGTTGGAATAGACGAACGAAGCAAACTCCAGAGTATTGTAGTCATCTGTATCGGACAAGGAGTCCTCTCTTCCACTGACATGAATGTTGTTCCCATTTCCTCCTCGCCTACTGAGGGCAGTTTGACACCGAGTCCTGCTTGGCCGCTCTCTGACTCCTACTGCTACATATTTCCTTGGTTGATGCGATTTGTGTGCTACCCGGGCGAGGAACTCCATATTCTTCTCGTACTTAAACCAGCAAAGCTGATTTGATCTATCTAGGTCCAACCTGTTCCTTCTCCCTGGACGATTAGCAAAACCGACGTCGATCTCCTCCTCCAGAAGTTTGATAATCACACCTTCGCAGACACGTTACCGTTGCGGGACCGATTCATTACTTTCCAATATCCCTTTGTCAAGATCACTGCATTTGGCCCGGATTTTTCTCGTGGCAATGGGGAAGGCATGCCCATCGAATGGGGAGGATACAGAGCATGGTACGATGAGTGGCAAACTGTCAAGGAGCGTCGCGAGAAACTTGACCAGGGCTCAAGCGATTATAAACGCGCTCTGCCCGAAAGTTATTTTGCCTCGGACTTTGAGCAATGGGGGGGTTATCAGATGGAACTGAGCTCATCTGTGACGGCGGGTGTGGATGACAACGGTGACACTGGGTTGCCTGTGCTGCCCGTGATCGCTGAAGTCGAGATGTCTCGCGATGTGCGTTTTACTATGTAGAGCTTCGTGATGCCATACTGTACAATTTGCATGCCAACCTGCAACTGATACTCGTACCTCGAGCTCTCAATTCCCAACTTTCTGGTTGAGTTCTGTCGACTTGAGATGTCACCAACTTAAGTGATTACGTGATCTATACACTCCGAGGAGATCGCGATGCCAAGCTAACGCCGTGCGTAAGTTCAAACATACTATCCCTTCCACTGCAATTGGCACCCCACAGAAGTCAGCACTTTCACAAAACTCGTATTTCTAGCTACTTAAACACAAAATTCTTAACATCTGTATCATTCTCTCTCTAATGCAACTCATTATGAGGTTGAACGACCACAATTAAGGTCCAGTTTGGACAACGACTCCGGGTTCGAAATTTCTGATTCAAACTGCACGTGATGATTGCACGTGATAGGTCCAGATGGCGTGTAAGTATATAGATAGATAATTGGCATATATATGCGTGTCATATCCATCACTGCCATGGATATTGAAGCGCAAATGCAACACGATCGACGACACAAAATCGTGGTCATTATCATCACCATTGTGGTCGCCCAGGTCACACATCTATACCATCTTTTATTCTTATCCTGCGCTGAAAGAATTCCTTACCACACATCCATACTTACCGGGCAAGCATGGGTATATGAACTGATCAGTGGTCATCCAGACAGGATCAGACACAATTTCGGCGTCGACCTTCAAATTTTCGATGAGCTGTTAGCGGTTCTTAACCGACACGGCTTTGTCCAGTCCCGGAATGGGGTAAGCGTGTCAGAGCAACTCGGCATTTTTCTCTACACATGTGTTACTGGACTTTCGTCTCGCCATGTCAGAGAAAGGTTCCAGCGCTCTCCCGATACGATTACAAGGTAAGTGCCTAACTTTTGATATAACTATTGTTCAAGTTGTGCTGATTTCTGCAGATATTTTAAGCACCTACTCATGTTCTTTTCATCGGCTCCCTTCTACACCTCGAACGTCCGCTTCCCGGACCAAAACACCCCACTTTCTGCGGCAATTCACGCTGACCCTCAATTCCGATTCTTCGACCACTGTATTGGTGCTGTTGATGGCACCCACATCCGCATTTTTGCGCCGCTTGAAGACCATGTTGTCCTGCGCAACAGGAAAGGGTTTTTATCGCAGAACTGCTTGTTTATCTGCGACCTCGACTTCTTTTTCATTTACTCACTCACAGGGTGGGACGGCTCAGTTGCCGATGCTTCCCTTTGGAATGACGCATGCTCTCATGATTTGCGTGTGCCCGAAGACAAGTATCTTCTAGCCGATGCCGGCTTTGGTACATGCAACGCACTTCTCGTGCCTTATCGAGGTGTCCGCTACCACCTGAAGGAATGGCGTCAAGCTAATCTCGCATGAGTTCCTTTTTTCTTTTGTCAGTCTGTCTATTAATTTTTTTCTAGGCCTAAAGACCCGAAAGAGTTGTTCAACTTGCGACACGCTGCACTTCGCAACATCATCGAGCGGATATTTGGCGTCATGAAACGACAATGGCGCATCTTAATATGCGCGCCTGAATACTCCATGGACATCCAGTCCCGGATCCCAGCGGCGCTTTGCGCCATTCACAACTTCATGCGAAGAAACAACGGTGATATATTTGATCTTGCCCTCGAGTATGGGCATGATCTAGCAGAGGATGATGGTGTTGGATCTGGCGCACATTCAGAGGGACCGGCGGATGCTGCTGAGCGCAGACGCGCAGATGCTCGTAGGGACGGAATCACGCAAGCAATGTGGACTGACTATCTCGCAGAACATGCACGAAGGGGACTCCCATTGCCATAGTTGTAGGTAATACATGAATTTTGTACTACGAAATGATCTGTACGCCGCTACAATACAATCATATATTCTTGTGAGTCAATTGATCACCGTGGTGCACCACCGCAAAGGACTCGCTTCTCTTCCAACCACTCAAGCCTCGTCACCTCATCCAACGAGTAGAAAATGATCGCCTGGTTCTCGTGTTCAGCTAGAAAGTTGGCAATGCCCAAGCGCTCTTTGCTCGTGAGATCTGTATATTTATTGAGGAGGGAAATGGTGCTTCCAACATGTGTGGAAGGCTGAGGCTGTGGCTGCACTGGCGGCAGCGCCGGCGCTAATACAAGAGTCTTCTGCATCTCACGTACTACTTCTACGAGGCTTTTCATCGTTTCGGTGCCCTCCTGCTGTGCCAATAGCGTGGCAGATGGTGGCTGGCCTCGTTTCTGAGAGCCTGCAGCTGACGCAGGCGAAAGCGCGCTGCGTTTTCGCTTTCCCCGGCTTATACTTGTCCATGCCGAGCCACTGGCAGAGGTAGACCCTTCCGTGGAAGGAGCGAGAAAGGTAGATGGAGGGTCCACTGAGGATGGTGGCGGGTACACTGAGGATGGTGGCGGGTACACTGAGGATGATGGCGGGTACACTGAGGATGGTGGCGGGTCCACTGAGGATGGTGGCGGGCCCACTGAGGATGGTGGCGGCCCTGGAAGTGTGTTGTCTGTGGCTGTGGGGATGGAGGATGGTGTGGTGGCATTGGTGGCAGTGGTAGGTCAGAAGACGTGAGAGCCTTTCGACTTGCTTGGCATCAACTGCTGCATGATATCGAAGTGGTCGAAGCCCTTCATCATGAAGGGCCTCGCGTGAGGATGCGACTGAAAACAATATCAGTAGAGGGGTATGCATGCAGTCTATTTGCGATGACGTACCTTTATAAAGCGTGCCCATACGTCATCCTTTTTGTCTGTGATACCCGCTCCATGATCATCACTCCAAGTAAAACCAGAAGTACACTTAATTTCAACAACACTTTGGTATGCTTTCTTTAACTATAAAAATATATGTCATTGATTTGCTGGCGGCTGAAAGTTCACTGGAAACATACCGATGTCCACTTATTTTTGCAAACTGTGCCAACCTTTTCTGCGCCCCTTTGATGCGGGTGTTTTATCTTGAGGTGCGCATATGCTTGATTGAAGGTGGGCGCCTTGAAGCCCCCATCGCCTGATGCAGGAAGGGCCTGCAGAAGGAACTCAAGAAAGGTGGTTTCTTCTGCCTTCATCCACACCGCAGGAGCCTTCCTGGTCGTTCCGCAAGATGCAGCAGCCGATGTCACATCTATAGTACCCCGGGAACATAAGGAATGCGAAGAGCCGCCGCTTGATTTATCAGACATTGTGGTGATACTAGAGTATCTTTTGTTTTATTAGATAATAGATGCTTATTAACGCAGTCAGGTCATCACGTGCGGTTTGAGCCAGAAATTTTGAACCCGGAGTCGTTGTCCAAACTGGACCTAAAGCAGAATTGAGTGAGATAGTCGAAAGTGCCAAAGTCATGCAGAAATGTCACCTGCCAATACATGCCATGATGGAGTTTCAAATTGCACCCCCACTTTGGAAGTGCCGACTGGTGCAGTGCTGTGCGTCTGCATTCACAAGTTTAAGTTAGCAGTGGTGGATGAGGAAAGCTGCGAGCTTCGTCAGACCTGACATATGAGCCATGCATTCAGGTTTCAATTCAGAGAATTGCAAATGGGTTATATAAATACATTGCAGCTGCAGCAAAAGAACAGAATGTGAGTCGTGTTTCGTCATGTTACAATGCACATGGTCTCGACTCTCCCTAGATATCCACCTCGATTTTACAACTACGGCACTAATAACAGTCGCCCTCATACTTAGATATATCTACTATTCAATACTATACTTGCTCATTTGAATGAATACTAATTGACCTTGCCCACTTGCTTGACTGCCAAACTGACTTTAAAATTGGCCTACATGACATATCATGACTCACAGTGACATTTGCGTGACTGCTGACTTCTGTGGGGTGCCAATTGCAGTGGAAGGGATAGTATTCTTACATCTGCAAAACCACTGAAATGAATGCTTAACGTATGCGCATTACGGACACTTACAAACACTTACGACCTCAGTAGTGCACTCATGCGATTGGTGGAATTTTATCAGCGAGTTGATTATCTTATCAATCCAAAAAGCATGTAATCAAGACCAAGATCATTGCGCCTGCAGTACTGTGTTTACAAATGATGCTACTACTGGAAAGGATAGTGACACAAGATCAATGCTAAAGAGTATACTCAGTGTCCAATGATTCATGCAACACATTATAAATCTCCTTATCCACATAACAGTTGAGATAAAAGTGGTCATAGTGCTCTTGAGACATTGTTAAAGTCAAGGAACGGTTAACCTTTTCTCCATACACCAGGACCAACTCCACAGGGTGTGTTACCTCTGTTATGGGAATGACAAACCTGGTGCGGGTTTTGGGCTGCATTTCAGGTGCATAGACCCTCTTGAGCTTCTACAATCAAGTGTCCTCTAGATCCTCGGGGGTTGTTATGATATGAAAAGGTTGGACATAGAGGAGGGGGTGCGACAAGAAGTCAGGAAGTTTTGCAGTTGAGCACTGGGGTGGAGCCAGCTGGAATACAATGCGAACTTGAGCAACTGAAACTAGATAATAGATGTTGTCAGTACATGGATGATAGGTAGTATAAACCAACTTACAACCAGGGTTATTTGCACCTTGATTCATGTCTAAGAAAATCACATCACAATTTTCTGGGTGGAAATGCATCACTTAGCAGTTTGGCTTGGACAGCTTGGCTGGGCATGATGATTGATGGGTGAAATGTCAAATGTAGTTGGATACAAAACTTGGACCAAACCTTGATGGTGCTAAACATCCAGAAGCACTCTTCGACATCATCTGTGTATTGCTAAATGTATTCTGTGACCTTGTGATGAAGGTCAGGGAGTCCATAGGTGTGCATCACATCAGGCCAGCTGAGATTTGAGCCATCAGGAGAGCGAGTGACGGTAAGTGCTGCATTGGCACTATTGGAGAGGATGCCCTTGGTAAAATGATTGTGTATGGGCCTGGGGGCACTGAAATGATGATGTGCGTCGGGGGTGACATGAGAAACCCATGCCATTGTTGGGTCCGTGGCGCATACTTCTTCATCTTCATCGACAACGGCATTAATGAGAGCTTGGTTGTGTTGGCAAAGGAGGAGATATAGATTGAACTGCTGCATCTACTCTTCACGATCAAGGATGTGGACGATCTGCTCCCCGAAATCTTTCTGTTTGCTCATTCTCATGAACGGGCTTTTGCAATGTGTGATTAGAAGCTGTTCACTAACATCCACAGTGAGCTGAACAAGTCCACTGTTGTTCCTAATGGCCTCTGCGAAGCTCAGAAGGAGTTTGAGTTTTGGTATGTAGAAATCCTCCTTGATGTTGCTTTTCCCCTGACGTGCTTCAGCTTCCAGGATCGCCACCTTGCAATTGTGGAATTTGTTAAGTGACACTTGCATTGCTTCGATGCTTGATTCTGTATGGATGGGGTTCTGTGCTTGATACATGAAGTTGATGAGAGCACGAATAGGTCGCACAAATTCAGGAGGAGCAGCACCCGAAATCATGGCAACAATGGTGCACTGGATATCATGATGCTCTCATCCAGTCATCTGTGCCACATGTGAGATCCCAGAAGAGAAGTGATGCATGCCAATACATTTGTGGTGGCTCTTGTAGCATGCATCGAGCTCGTCATTTCCAACCACTTCTTTACACCATTGCAACAGATGGTTGAAGAAGAATTTGTGCAGGGTGTGAAGGATTTCAGGGACAAGGAAAATAAAAACCTGGGTAAGTGGCCAGTCATGCCAGAATGGAAGATGAACACCTAGAAGGAGAAGCTCCTTTGACTTCTTCTGGAACTGGTCAAGATTCCATGGGTCAATTGACTGACTGAGAATGTACAATAGCTCCAGAGTATGCTCTGCTGTGCAAGGATTGTGATGGTTGGTATCCCTGAATTGCTTGTGAGTGGCCAGTGTGATGGGGGAAGCATTCTTTGACACAGAGGCGATCATCAACTGTTCTGGAAGGTCTGCGATCCAAGTGACAAGAGGGGTAAAGCAATATCGAAGTTCACCAAGGGGTCAGGCATAAACTTGCTGACTTTTGCTGCGACTTTTAAGCCAGCAAAGACTAAGTCGACACACTTGTGCCAGACATGCGACTTCAGAATCGTATGATAATTGGGATGTGTTTCAAACTTTGGGATTGGCATATACACCACACATCGCCAAGTGTGGGATGTAGCCTTCATATGAACATCAGAGTTGATGTTGCCAATAGTGAGGAAAAGAGGGTGCATTTCCAGACCGCCTGTCTGTCTTGTGACTGGTGTTTTGTCTGATGCAGCTATTATGGGCACAATAGTCGCCCCTTCAGGCAGCTGATCCTGGAATAGTCGATAGTTAAGGATGTGACAATACAGAAAAAAAATACATACTTGTGTCGAGAATGCTCAATTTGCTGTGAATCACTCTCCATATTCTCACTGCGCACCCTCCCAGACATGCAGAGGGTCAAAAGACATATTTTGAGCAAAAATAGGGTTTCCAAAGAGGCTCTTCGTGACTTCAAGGCCATCACACCATATTAGATGAATGGGAGTGTCAGTGGTGTACCCCTGGACTTCAAACTGTGTGGTCTGCCATTTTGGCCCAGGAGGTAACAGGTCCATCCAGGACAATAGTTCTCGAGCACATGAGAATGCGGGCTTATCTTTCACATTGAACTGATAATGTAGAGTTAGCGAGTAGTATATGGACAGATCATGTAAAATACCCAAGACAGTTTGAGAAAATGATCAATCTCTGTCTGTGTCATGGTCTCAACTAAAAATTTACTGAGTGACCACTCTCCATGATTATGAAAGGGCCAGTACATATTTTTCACCCATTTTGGCTCATGTTCATCGTTCTGAATTTACTGAAATATGTTCTGTCCTTCAATAGGGAACTTCAATGAGGCTAAGAAGTATAGCTTTATGACACCTCCCTACAGTTTAGTCATATTCCCACACCCTGGCTCATAATAAAGCAATTACATGAAAAGTTACAAACATTGAGACACTTTTTTGAGCCACTGTATTGAGCAGTCTGATTGAATTCATCTTCCATGGTCTCATTGACTCCGAACTGCCCATTGTGATGTCTGTGGATTCCACGTAATGCAGGGGGCTTGGTCATGTGTCCTTCAGATCCTGATGGCCAGCATGTCTCAGTTGGGTGGTTTAGGTGAGAAAGTAAGTCATGAATGGATGGAAAATGTTGTTGGCAGTCTGAGTTAGGGCAGGTCATGGCAGGATCTCTTGCATTATCAGAAATGATCTGCTGAGGCCAAGGAATATCGTCCGCTGGAACATTGTTCATTGTGGTTCAAGCATTCCAGATCCGTGTTGATTGCATTGAATTCCTCCAAGTATTTTAAACTCCGATACTTCCTGCTTTTGACTGCTGACAGTCGGTACACATATCATGATATCTACTCGCCAACACTGACACACACCAAACCTGGTTTGTGCATGGTCATGGCTACTTTTCATCCTTGAAGTTCCCTATTTTGCTCTATGAAATTATCATGAATTTTCTACACTACCTTAAGACTTTACATTACAATTTAACAGTTCAAATTAATACTTATGTGGTTCAAAGATTGGTTACAAACATACCACAATGTCTCACAACTTTCTGTATTAGTCAGATGGAGAAAGTTTATAGATGAGAATATGTGAGAAGTAAAAAAGTCATCATGGAACATCTTGACGATGGAGTCACTATGAGTCATATTTCCTTATTTAGATAGTCACACAGCCACATTTAGAGTAGTATATAAGGGATTCTGTTTCCCCTCTGAATAATAGATGCCCTCTTCTTGAAAGATTCCCTTTTGAGAAGAAAGGAAGATTTGAATATCTTCTTAAGTTTCTCACCCTATATTTGAGTGAATATCTGAGTGAATATTAGTTTATTCCCTCCATTCATTTATCATCATTTCCCACAATATACTGATCTTCTGAGGCCTACCTTGAGCCAATCCTTAAATTACACTAGCTGGTACATGGTTATCAGTCGTCTAGTTGTAGTTTCGTCATTCTCTTTATGACACAGGATATCTTTTCTGTGGGGAGAATCTACATATTTCTTAACAATCAGAAAGGAAGACAAATAAGACTAGCACTTTACTCAACAATATTAAGAGCTTGGCTGCTTTAAGGCTACACCAAGAGGGTGTACTCTGTTCTGACCTGTGTCATACTCATTGTGCAGTACCTGAGCAGCAGAGAAGTTAGTTTTGAAGCCACATATTTAGGTTGATTCAATTGTGTTAGAGGCTTAGTTTGATCTCCTCTGATTTTGAGAATAGGAAGTGTTTACAAGATAATACTCTGATTCATTGCATATCATTGCCATCCATTATTATCATCTTATCCTTGCATATCTTTGCAACCATCTTCTTGTAACATCATAGCACTGCATCAAGCTAGTTATTGATTTGGCTACACCATCGTCCATCAATCCTTATCATCTGTGTCCTAAGTACTGCATCAAGCCAGTTAACGGATCAACAACTTTCAAGAGCTTAAGCACTGCATCAAGTCAGTTACCAGTTACCATTCCTGAGATTTCCCTGATCTCACCTCTTTCAAAGTCATTTGGAATTTGCTTTTTTTGACAAACCCAACTTTTACACCTCCTCCCACAAACAACCACATTATCAACCATTGGTATTTGTCTGAACCATTGACTGTGGAGGATAGTGAGAACTGGTGATTTTTATTGCCAATCACATCCTAGTAGGACAACACCATGCATCTCCCACCCAGAGTTCATCTCCCCCCCAGAGCTCATCTCCTCCATCAAGCGACAGACCACTTACCCCACCCAACAATTTAAATGATTGTTTTGTGAGCCCTCACATCATTCAGGATTATACTCCATCTCTTCTAGCCCATGGCATTGTCCGCCACCTCTCTCAGTATACAACCTGTGCAAAATCATAATTTACTCCTTATGCACGCCCTGCTGGGCAAAGTGCACCAGAATTGCGCTGGACAAGGAGGTCAATACTCAGGAATGATCACACTGATATATCATTAACTGATGCAAAGGCGGTATGTTCAATGCTTATCTATCTTATGGTGTGGCATTTAATAAGAATGAACAGGCTGCTGCTATTTTTCGATGTGGCTTGCAGAGCATGGATAAGGAGGCTATCACACAAGGTGTTTCTGCAAAGCAAGTGACTCGTAAAAAGTCATGCTTGCATCTCCTTATGACTGCATGGGAGATAGAGGAGACTGAGCATCATAAAAGACTTCTTGACCTACTTCAGCAGAAGAATGCTCGGGAATACGTTGCAGCATCTAATGAAGCTCACCTGTTCAAAAGGTTCATGACCCACCATCACACAAACCAGCTTGAAGATGACTTTGACTTTGATGTTGGAACTTACAAGGAGGAGCTACAAGCATTCAGTGTTTCAGAGGAGCAATTAAATTAACTCGAGGCCTTTGCAGTCAATCACAACTTCCATGACCCCAACCAGCTGATCACCAAGGATAAATATTCCATGGACCCCTTTGTCAATGATGCTGAATCAGATGACGACGACAAAGACTGGGACGAGCCCATATCAGAAGTTAGTTCTGACAGATCGGGCGTCAAAGGTGAAGGGTTTGCCTTGGAAGCGAGTTTTTGAGGTAACCCCCTCATTTTTCTACTAATATTTAAGTGCTTACATTTATTTCTACAGTGATCAAGTATATATCAATACCATGTTCTTAACCGATCTGCATGTAGCTTGGGGTTCCACTGTTTACCCTTCTATTTCCCGACAATTCAGTGTACTGCATATGACATGTTTGTGTCTCGTGTTTCAACAACATGTAGACAGTGTTTCCCTTCTTGTATCAAATATTGTAGCGCTTGACTGATCACACCTGTTATAATTACATGTTCACCATGAGTGTTCAGACTGAATTCTAGCTTCCACCCTCAATTTGCTGCCTCAATGAAACATGTGTTTGATTTGTCAATGGCCAGTGCCACTATAAATTTAGTCCTGTTCCATTTTCCCCTCAGCTTTTCCAGCTCTCTCTAAGTATGCCTCCCAAGAAGACATCAAAGGGAAAGTGGAAGTCAAAGGTATGATATCAATTATTCATCACTGCATCACTACAAACTAACAAATTTCTAGCAATTACTAAAATAACTGGAGTCCACAGGGAAGAACCCATGTGGAAATACTGCTAGCGCTCAGATTGGACTGGCCATGGAGCATCCGGTAGCACCATCCAGACTGGCTATGCAGCCACCAGCCATGCCCCCCCCGCACAACCAAGGCCGGTGCCATATGTCAATCCCTGCAGCAGGGGCTACCATATATGTACGATATGACAGTTGGTCCATCAATGGCATTGTATGCATGGTTCCCACAGCAGCGCCCCACACGGATGAACCTTCCTAGCTAGGACATGATGGGCAGCCCATCCTCAGTTCGTGCAGCAGTGGCTTCCACAGATGTCAGACCTCCCTAGCTGGGACATGATGGCAGGCCCATTGACCATAACACCTATGCAATTTCTGCCATGGATGGCCCTGCAGATACCTCCCTCTAACTAGCAATTGATAGCTGGCCCATCAACCATACCACCTGCTTGATTTCAGCAGCAGATACCCACACAGTCCACTACCTGTGTGCAGACTCCCATGCTCAATGTGGAAGGAGTCCACCAGGCTGTCAAGAGCTACAGGTCAGGCCTGAGGATGTGGCCAGGCTACAGTGACACATTGGTATGTGTCACATAATTCAGTACTTTATTTTCGACTTAGTTGGACAGCCAAAGGTTGAGAATCGATCCAGTTAGGCGGGCCATCCAACGTGGGCCCATGTGTGCTTATACACGGATGGGCCCACAGTGTGGAATAGCGCCCATGCTAGCGGGTGGGCCAAGTGTCGATGCCATAGCATGAATGGGACAATTGTAATGGGCCACAAGGTACATGGGCCCAGTTATATATCTCGGAAGGGGGGTACAGATGGGCCCAGTTATATATCTCAGAAGGGGGGTACGGATGGGCCTAGCTACTTATTCTTGGGGAAATTTGATGTCGGAAGAGCCAACAGGAAAATTTTGAGCCCATAATAGTATCAGGCATGGCTGGCGAATGGGCTCAGCTCGTATCGGAATAGCTTACGGATGAGCCCAGCTGGTTATTGACAGTATCGGAAGAGGGCACAAGTGAGCCTACCAGTTATTCCTGGGCCCATCACAATACTGAGAAGGGTTAGTGGATGGGCCAACTGGTTATTTTGGGCCCAGTAGATACCAATTCAGTGTGCGGATAGGTCAAATATGCAAGACCTGGCCTGGCACATAACAAATTCAGGTGCAGATCGGCTCAGTACACAAGCATCCGGAAGGGCCCAATTGGTCCTCACATTCAATATGCGGATCGGTCCGGCTGGTAAGGTTTAGGCCCAGTGCACCAATATCCAAAAGGCCCGAACTGGCCCAGCACATGCACATTCCCGCAGATTGGGCCAGTCAAGGTGGGCCCCAATATGCAGGCAAGTCGGGTGGGCCTACCATGAAGGAATTCCCGGTAGTGACACATACTACAGTGACCTATCTCTGTATAATACGAGGGAACGGACGTGCATAATATCCCGTATGATACGGGCCAGCGGACCATGGGCCCATGATAAAAATATTCTCGACTATGACAGATGGGCCGGGAGGCAAATTATTCCCGATGGAGGCGGGTGGGCCCATGCAGGGAATATATAGAGTAGATGAGTGGGCCGATGTAAATGAATATTAGGTAGACGGGTGGGCCGAGGTAGCTGGATATTATGCAGATGGGTGTATTAAGGTAGATGTGTATGAGATAGATGGGTAGGTACTTGTTATCACATTCATGGGTGGGCCCAGACACATATTAAATTAGACGGGTGGGCTGAGGGTATTATAAAATATTGTATTATACGGATGGGCCCAGACGCATATTAATTAGACCGGTGGGCCAAAGGTGTTGTATGGGATGTTGTATTAGACGGGTGGGCCGAGGGTGGTATACAATATAGATGGGTGGGCCCATGTGTATCATAATTGTAGACATGATGGAGCTGAGGTAGTTGTACATCAACCAAATCAGAGGAGGTAATAAATCAAAGTTACCAAGTTCCTGGAGCATCAGGTGATCTCCTGACATGGCAGTGCGAAGCTTGTGTTGCCCAATGAGACGCCAAGTTCCGGCCACCAGAATTTGAGTCAACTGTACCGAGTTCCGAGTTCCGGGACCCGGAACTCACCACATAAGTTGGTTAATACTTTTTGATGGTGCACAGGTTGTCTTGCAGAATGTGGAATCCGGGGTGCGAAGCTTGTGTTGCCCTACGAGAAGCCAAGTTCCGACCACCAGAATTGGAGT
>NW_024539740.1:0-61264 GCF_016647785.1 Suillus fuscotomentosus
CGTTCTGCATCAGTGTGTCCTTATATTCAATTTTCTGTACTAGTTTGATACTGATTGTGATCGATAGACCATAGTGAAGAACTAGCAGCGGAGTGCTAT
This sequence comes from Suillus fuscotomentosus, assembly GCF_016647785.1. Lineage (NCBI taxonomy): Eukaryota > Fungi > Basidiomycota > Agaricomycetes > Boletales > Suillaceae > Suillus > Suillus fuscotomentosus. The sequence goes on from NW_024539740.1 coordinate 100, forward strand.
GAGTGGCTCGTTTCTGGAGGATTTGTATGACATTAGACGCACTGCCACTTTTACCCTTAACCACCAATGATATATTGCGCTGTTTATCTCGCCGTTCTGCGATTCTCTTCCATTTGTCTTTCATCGATTGAGCTACAGTTGCAGTACTACTAGCAATGTTGTTATCAACCTGGGTTATAACGTGTACTATCCCTTCCGGTGACCATTGGTTCCTGGACCCGTCTCAGGGTACAGGTATATCGATTTTTTTGTCTGTCTCACGATCGATACCGGCCCGCTTGCGGTCCGTTTTGTGGCTCCTTTTTTGAGGGGCTCTTTCTGTGTCCCCTTAGTTATTCGCCTCCTGTTCGTTACTACCATCTGTTGTGCTATGGCCGCGTCCTCATCTTCTGCCGTCGCTTCTTCGCGCTCACTTGTGCCTCCTGTTGAAGAGATAAGTCGTTCTCTGCTTTTGGACAGATTAACGTTGCATTTGGCTATTGGGCAACCTTACCACTTCGTCATATCACGCGCTTCACTCTTGGCATCGTATGGTCACCTTCTTCTTTATTCTTGACATTCGAGCTCCGTCTTTTCTGTACCCTACAAGTACCTCGTCCTTTTGTCGTTTGCATCCCTCAGTTGTTGCTTATCAATGCTGAGGTACGCGTATTGTTCATCTTGCTCCGAGCCTCGTACTTACTTGATCCTAGTGCGCTACTTTCTAACAGGTACATTAATTATGAATATAGTTGTTGCTTATCAACGCTGAGCGCGCTACTTTCTAACACCTCCTGCTTCTCTCGTTGTTTCAGATGTGCAACTGGATGATGACGGGCTCTCGGTCGTCTCCACTTTCTTGCTTCGATGTTTGTTTGAGTATCGTGGAGTATCTCGAGAGCGGTTCATCGCATCTCAGCAGTATCCAGCTGGAGTATTTTTGTCAGTGACTGCTCCTACGGTGCATCACTTGATTGACCATTTTCCTAATATTAGTGATGTTCTGGCCCGGCTTGGCTTGAAAGCCGCGGCTTTGGGCCGGCTTCAGATGGCTTGGGCTTTCAAAAATTCCAGGCCGGGCCAAAGCGGCCAGTGATGGCTGGCTTTGGCTCGGCTTTGGCCTGAGCCGCGGCCCAAGTACTGAAAATGAAGAAACATGTTCAAAAAGCCATCACCAAGCCGTGACTTTGGCCTGGCTCGGCTTGGCCTATTCAGGCCCGGCTTGGCCTGGCCCACGGCCTGAAGCCGGGCCGTGCACATCACTATTTCCTATGTTGACTCGCGCTCATTTCAATGATCTGGCATGTTCTCATTCGGTCTCAGTTAAGGCCTCTGATACGTGGGACTATGTTCGCGATATACTTCGTGTCCACCTTTGTACAGCCCAATGTGGCGGATTATTTTTCGTTTTTAAGCATTTGCTTCATGCCAGACGTCGCTTCGCTCCTGAAGTTCTTCCTGAGCCTTTCACACAGTCAAGTAAGCAGACACATGCTCTCGCCAAGGCTTCATCTTTGGCTAATATGCCTGATATTCGACATCTTGCTACTCGTGAACAGGACCTTGCCGCGCATTGTCGTGCACGTGGTACTTAGTGCTGCTGTGGTCCGGTTTGGTCCGGTTCAGAGGCAGTTTGATGAGAACCAAGAACCGGACCAAGGTCCGGTTCTACCTTTATTGACGAACCTTGGACCAAACCTTTGCGGACGGTTCGCACCAGTCAGGTTTGGTTTTTTTTTCGGTTCGAACGTGAACCAGACCCAATTTTTTTACAGCTAGCAAAAAAAAACATATACTGTAGCGTTTCGACCTTAGGTTCGTGGGAATATATGCACTGCATTACGTAACGGGTTTGTGACATGTTCGTCGACCTTTGCGACGTGCGATGAACCTAATTTAGGTTCGTCCGAGGCTTCAAAGTTATGCATCAAGGACCTCCGAGTCACAAGTTCGGCCATCAATGTCCTCGCTTAGTACTCTAGGAGTTGCACTTCTGTGAGTCGTCAATGCTTGCCATCAATGTCCTCGCTTAGTGCTCTGGGAGCTGCACTTCTGTTGTGACTTCAGATCTGCCTAGGCCGCTTTGAATAATATAAACATTACTGCCAGGTATGTTTCCTGCAATTTGGTTTTTCACTGTTACTCATCATGTTTCCTCATAGTGATCTAGTTCTCAGATTTCCGCCTGTCTTGCAGGATCACCATCACCTGTTGACACCACCCCCTTACTTCGCATCTTTCATCCCTCTTCCCGATCTCTCAATATCAGCCCTCGTCAAGCTGATGATGGTGCAGAAGGTGATGCCAACACCAATTTGGATGAAGACCATGTTGCCGATGTTGATGAACAGCCTGGTGACGAGGCCCTGTTGTTGCTCCTGCTAGAGTTCATTGCATCAGGCAAGGATCGTGTACCTGATGGGTACATCACTGATGCAAATGGTTCGCTTCGCATTGATACAGCTGCTGACATGTTCGAAGAAGTTGTTGTCGCTGGAGAACCTGAGGTCTTTGGGAGAGGAAAGCGGAGGCGTCTTGCTAACAAGCAATACAATGCATACGAGCAGCATTAGTATAGGTTATAGGTCATATTTTCTACAAAAATTGCATACGAACATAATGTCACAAACTTAGGTTCGTCCACCCATTTTTTGTGTGACTGTCACAAAAAATAGGTTCAGTTCGTCAGGCTAGCGACGTTGTGATGAACCTAAGGTCGAAACACTACAGTATTAGAAGTACTTGTACTGATAACTATGTATCTAACATATCTAATGAAGTTGCATTTCCCTCAGCCTCTGCTGCAGCAGAAGTGCACGGTGCTTCTCGGTGTTGAATGCGAACTCAAATATCGAAAGAGGAGAGGTGTGGAGATGGATGGCAAAAGACAGCGATCTCCAGGAAGCTGTAAAAGATTAGCCAAGGAAGTGCTGTGTGTTTCATAGCCTGACTGACCTTTGCACAAGTACCGTAGCAGCCTTGAGCGCCGATTCCTAAACAAGATTGTCCAGTCAAATTAGTATCTGTACATCAGCTTATGCAGGAATCAAGATTGTGTACTCCCATAACAATGATTGAGAGAATCGTTCGAGAGAAGGTGTAAGTTCTGGTGGGTCATTCATTATCGCGTCATCACAACTCAAATGAGACATACCTCCAAGAGGTCTCCACCTGAGACTCTCGAGCATGAACACGGTGACCTCTGGCAGCATTTCCTGATCATCAAATGTCAGCACTAATCAGGAGCTATCTCAGTCAGTGTACGTCACATAGCTGCAGCCGCTTCCGCATCAGTTTCAGGAACAATGCCATATCTCTGCAGTGTATTTTAATAGAACGAAATTGGAGGGACGAGGAGTGACTCACATTTTCATCTTGAGCAAGAGGTATGTCGACGATCGTCAGTGCATGTGGAATGTTCTTCAGAAACAACTTGAGGTTGAAATTCCAATGTCAGGACTGTCATTCGATTGGTTGGGATGTATTTAGAGGCCATGTGCTGAAATGTTTGGAACTGAGCAAACAATGCCAACAAATGAGGCATGATGGGCTTGCAGGAAAAGCTGCACGACGAGACACATGGTTTGATTCATTGGGGAGTTGAGCATTTTTCATAGCGGTTGACGATGATTGGTTTGATTTCACCAAGATCAAGAATTTGTTGATCGATCGTGAGACGGACCTGATTGAGGACAGTGCTGAGTGCTCAACAAAGAACATATAAGTCCCCCATCCAGAGTCGAGTCTACATGTGCAACGTACCTAAATAGTATCAAGATTGATTCAGACCAGTGCAAACACAACCAGTCTCTGCCATGTGCATTAATATTGGAGAATCCTGGAAAATATATCAAAGTGTTCAGTTTGAACAGTGCATGTCATGACTTACCTTGTCAATGAGCCTCTGCATTTGACGGAAACAAGTAAGTATCGAAGCTCAAGAATCCTTGAGGCCAAGGTGGATCATTGAAGGCAGTGTCAAAACACGCTTCGACAATGCGACAGAACTTCTCGCGGTTCGGGGAAGGTTCGAACCAACATAGAACCATTTGGGCAAATGGTGGACCGCGAACCTCACTCAGGTCTGGTCCGCCCCAATTCATGGACCACGGACTGAACCAAGGAAGAACCTGACCGTTGGTCAGGTTTGGACCGTGGTTCTGGACCAAACCATGGCAGCACTAGTGGTACTAATGTTCCTGTGGAAGATGACTCGCAATTCCCAATGATTTGTACAATGGCTGACAAGATGCGCATCATCGCTGAATGGCAAGAGTATATGTCGTATAGAAGATAAACTCAGTTGTGTATAACCAACTGTGTATAATATGTACCTATAGAAGATAAACTAGGTAGCTCATTAGTGTCTGTACTAGTAAGTAACAAATGTATCTCACCTCAGTTGTGTATAACCAACTGAGGTGTGTTTAGCATATGAGAAGTCTAAACAATGAGTGTGATTATGTAAGCATATGATTGAACGTCCGTGCTATCTATTGATAATGATGTTTGACCTTCAACATGTCGCCTGACAACCAGAAGCGAGGCGTGTGTGCTGTATGTGCGCATAATGTTTGTGCATCTGATTTGGTCTCTGTTGAGACCTCTAGACTTTCACTTTGCCTTTTGCAAAACAAATGTCTACTAGAGCATACATTGCCATGTTTGTATGATTTTGAGCTCTATTTGTGTGCCATTTTGTACCCAAAAGGCATGATTGATCGTTGGTCATTAGCCCCACTGTTGCTTTGTTCCGTATGTTGTGGATATTTGTTACGGACACTGGCACGCCAACCTATTAATTCTTTGGCTAATTTTCAGTATTATGGTCACGAGCGTTTGCCACATCCCATTGTAGAGACTGATATCTCTGTGGGCTTGCAGGGATCTAAATTCCCAATGTCTCTACCACTTCCTAACATAGCACGACCCATATCTCACCCAGCGTGCTCGAGCACTTTGTTGGCCACTCGCTCATACCAGCACTCTGGTCGCTCATCAGTCGCACGTCGGCGCGTGCATCCTTGGTTCCGTCGCTCATCCTCTGTCTATCCATTCCATGTCCATTTGGTTCGTCAGTGCATATTCCCAACTTATTTCCATTTATTCTGACATATCTCCAGCGCTTATGGTCATATTCCGTATGTTTTCCATGATGGACCCTTAGATTACATATTATTCCATATCCGCTTTGCTTCTCAGTTCACTTTAGTGCTTGACAGCACTTATCATTACTTAGTATATATACACGTGCCTAAACTGTATAATGGGAATCTTTCTGCCCGCACATCATTGGACTATAAGTCTAAGTTCTCCCTCTAAATCTAAAGTATCTAAGTACAATACAAGCACTGCTGCTGTACATTACTAGAAACTCTGCCAAATAGTTTTCTGACTCAATAAGAGTCGCTGTGCTCCACCACCTGCATGCGCGCACTGCTACCGTTTAGCGCGCACTCCGTTATAAGTCATGTGCCGTCACTTGTCATCAGACGATTATCGCTCATTGGCACTTCATGTCGCTTTCACTCACTCGCGCTTCGCTCATCGTCGTGCGCCTTACCAGGCTTGACCAAGTGCCTGGTTCAGTGTTTCCCTCCATTTATACACTTAGAGGAACCTTCTCAGTAGCAATCCCCTTGGGCCGACATATATCTCGCTCATCAAGGACTACTTGAGTTTATCTCATACCATCATATTACCCCACTTCCCATTCCTCTTCTACACCGTCCATGATGCACTTTCTGGTGCTTCATCATATGATCTCATGTTGATCTCTTGTGCACGTGCATCCCATGTGACTCACTTCTATACTTATAAGGCTAATCCAGGTGGTTATCGGCAGAGCGAGGAGTCCTCGCAGCGTTACAACCAGGGAAATGTCGCTATTCGTCCTCAGGATTCGCCTCAGCTGCACTCATTGCTTCCTCCTATGTACGATGAAATTTGGGACACTGTCTGTGTTGTTTTTGCTGGTCACAACCAGGTTCCGACGTGAGATATGGTTAAAACGATGCAGCCAGTGCTTGTCACGAAAAGTATTGTTCAGACACTTATTGAATTTTTGATTGCTCACAATCCTTGGTATCAGCAAAGTGGTGTTTCTTTCAGCCAGTCTAATATGGCTGATCTATTTGATACAATTGGCATTAATGATGACTGTGGTATTCTCCGCACTCTTGAAGTGTGTTATTTGCCAGGAGCAGGATCATCAGATTCTTCTGAGTCTCATGCACCCTGCAATTTGAATACTCCGGATTGTGCTGCGGATGGAGACATTGTGCTTGAAGCAGTCAGTTACACTAAGGGAGACCATTCCATGGCTAGTAGACAAGCAATGAAACTGAATGCTCTGGCATTCATATTGGATCACAATCATTTTCTGGTTTCTCATACTGGCTCAAGATTTGTTGGTGACAGAGACCCTGGTCTGATGTCGTTTTTGTTTCCTCATTTAGATCCATGGGGTATTGGAGGATTTTTTCATGTCGCTTGTTCCCATAAGCAGTACATATCAATGGAGGCACAGGTCCAAAACCTCTTGTGTCAGGATGATTCCCCATTCAAGGGCAATGCCAATTTCGCATTTGTTTGTTTTAATATGTTTCAGAAACATGAAGTAAGCCAGAATTCTTCGTTTTGTGTCAGTAAATCAGCTCATCGGACATTGTCTATGGATTTGCAAGCAGTGGCTCCTTTGCTGACCGATTTAGCTGAGAAATGGACCCAATCATCATTTCCAAAGACATTGAATGCTGAAGAGAAGCGCGCACTGAAAGTACTTTGAAAATTCAAACATCCGCGAAGTCTCTTAAAGGTAGTTTGGGATACAAGCTCTGTTGTCGTAACAAGATCCGTGCGCTGATCAAGTGGTTTTCTACTCCTGCTTTCTTTGTCACCGTCAATCCACATGATTTAACAAGCAGCTTGATTCTGATTGTGGGTGGTTTGGATCATGCTGAGTGGCACACTATGTCATCATTTGCTGCAACAGCCCGTGCAATAGAGTGGCTCGCCAAGACAATCTTGACATTTGTACACCCCATCCTGTTGGCAGATGATGCATCTCCTGTCTTCTGGTGGAGCTTCTCGATCGAGGAGGTGATGTAGATATGATTCCTGCCTTGGCAGCCATTGCCTGAGGTAGTCATTTTGACTCTGTATTTTTGAATGCTTAGCCATAGTTTGAATGACACTCCAACATTGTACATGAACTTGCCATGGTTTTTGGGAGTTGCAAAGGCTCAAATGAGCCTTGATCCTGCTCGTAAGTATTGTCAGGAAAGTCTTCCCAAGGAGGTGGTGCCTCAACAGGCTGAATTGTTGGTGATTCTGGGGGAGAGTTAGGCATGGACCTGTAGGCATGTCGCCTTGTGCTTGCAAGTGGGACCTTGACCCAAGTCTTCCTACCTTTGCTGCCCCTTGCTTCCACCCTGTGAGATTTTTGCACTGGGGTGCATCTACCTATCTTCATCTTGTTTATTAATGTTGCAAGCAAGGCATCAGTTCAGGTGTAATGAATTGTTATTGCAATATGATGCGGTGCAGTCCTGTTGGCGCATTACAAATTCATTTCCATTAATGGCTTCAGGTCCGATATGGGCTGATTAACCTATCATTAGGCTTTGCTCGAAGTTCAACTTCGCACAATTCATTAATACTTCCATCTTGCAAATCCTTAGCCATTTCTGCATTCTGATTCACTATGGCAAGAACAGGTCATTCCACCAACATGACTTCCGGAAGACACAGGATGCATCAACCACAGTCTCAGAAGCTCACGGACAAGGAGATTTTGGAGTTGAAGAACTACCTTCCTGAGTGGACTGCTGCCAAAAGGAGTGAGAAGCGAGCAATTTTCACTGCCATAGCAAGGGCGGCCAGGTTGTTTGCTCCTAAGTTGGACCAAAAACAATGGAAAAAGAGGAAGCAGGTGAGGCTTCTTTGTTGTGTGGAAAAACTAAATTTTCAACATCACATTCTTTCATCAACTCTTAGGTGTACAAGACTTGGTTGTTCAACAACAAGAAAAAGAAGGAAAGGAAGGACATGATCAAGTATGGGAGGAAATGGACGCCCAGGATGGTGGTCTACCAGCAGAAACGCGAAGAGGTGCTGAAGAGGATTGAGGACAAGTCTGGGGTAAAGCCAGGAGATCCTGGTATGTTCAAACATTATCAGGTGGTGGTGAAGAGAGTCATGGCTGAATTGGACGATGATGAGTTGGAGAAGGCAAAAGAAACAGCCGAAGAGTGGTCCAACAACTGTCCGCCTCCGGAGATACAAGCACAAGTGGCTCGTAAGAAGGGTCCGGCATATATGGAGCACTTTTTGAATGAGATGTGGAGGCAATGTGGGATGAGAGTGTTTGTGATGTCGGCTTGGAAGAATGAAAAGGGCGAGGTGCTGTTTGGGATGTGAGTACATTTATCCATTGACGGAGATCTTTCGGCTCAAAATATTCATGCAGGCATGATGATAATGAGGCCTTAGGAGATGGGGACAGCTTCATGAAGACGAAGGACTGGGAGGACATTGAGCCAGTGTGGCAGGAGTATGTGCAGGAACAGTTCAGTGAGTGTTTGAACCATGTATACCAGATTGAACATGTTGAGCATCACGATGATAGGTGCTGGGGCACGGGATGGAGGACGTCAGGTCAAGGGAGGTCCAAAACAAATTCGAAAATCAGCCTTCAAACTCGAAATGGACGGGGAAGGTATGCCACTCCTTCCAGACATCACCAACACCAAACTTGAGGAGAAGAAGGCCATAGTGAGGGCCTTTCTTACATCGCACTATCGTGAGTTTGTCGTCGCATCACCTGACAAATTGTTCAATGCATGGACAAAGGGATATGCTCTGGGAAGGACAAGGTGGTTGTGCCATGGATTGCCATTGTACAAAGTCAGGATGACTTTGTGGCCCAGACATATCTTCTGGCAGATGTTGACTTGAAGGAACCTTCAAAGCTGCAAATTTGGGACACCACTACCTTGCTCCATTTCTGGTGTGCTTGGCAGGAAACAGGCGAAGGTCCCACATTTCTGTTCAAAGCATGGAAGAACAAAGATGGGGACATGATACCATCTGTCATATCTGGCAACTCACCCTCTCCTCAGACTCGTATAGTGAGAAGGCAGCTGAGGGTTACCATCCGAAGGCCTCGGGAGTCATCGACAGAAGCTGAGAGTGATAAGGACAGTGCTACTCATCATACAGAGCATGATGTGGATGATGACCTGGCTGACGGGAGACCTCCGCTGAAGAAACACAGGACGGGAGGTCCTACACCCAGAGGGCCGGCAGTCCCACGTGCAATTCCAAAGCCTCACCCGGCCAAGCTGGCCAAAAAAGGTGCATTACTGACATCACGAATGGGAGACCTCCTTGCTGGGTTAACTGAAGATGTGACGGGCGAGGTTAGAGATGATGTTGAAATGGAAGAGAGTATCATGCTGCCGGCACAGAAAAGGAGGTGGGGCACTCAAGTCACTGTTGAACCATCCATGAGGACGACCCGGAGTAAGTTGCAAATGCCAGTAGACAGTACACCTAGAGTAACCAGAGCACGGGGACGCACTTAATGTACATATATGTTCCTGCCCTCATGTGTAATGTCATATGTGCTATTATGTATATGTCAAAGTACTAACAACCTAATTGTAAATCCCAAATCCCACATCTCGAGTACCAAGGCCTGAGTACCAAACCCCGAGTACCAAACCCCAAACACCAGGCACCAAGTACCGAGTACCAAGGCCCGAGTACCGAGCACCGAACACCGAACACCAAGTACCAAGTACTGAGCACTGAGTACCGAGCACCGAGTACTGAGCACCGAAAACCGGACAGCGAGTACTGGGTAGGTAGAGTACACAAGTACCAAGTATTAAGTACTTAGCAGGTAAAGTATACTGCAATGTGTCTACTATCAGACATTGATCAATATTTACATGTTACTTGAGTCCTCAAAGGCCTCAATGAGGGTATCTAATACCTTCAGCATTTTGGAGGTTGACTCCCTTACCCTTTGCATCCTCCGGAGGTCAGCATCTGCTTTCCGCAGCTTGTCGCATGTTTCAGCCCATGCCATCCTGAATGGTCTGTCAGCCTCAAGAATTTGTGCTACTGTAGGGGCAGGAAGATCTCCATGACACTGTTGGTAATCACCCAGGTGATCTACAATTGATTGAACTTGCAGGATATTAGCAGAGATAAATAATCAAATGTTGCATACTTACTTTCAGCTTGATTATAAGATCCAATTGGCATGAACTCCTGAACCATGGCACGCAGTGCTTCATTGTTGAGTTCCAGCTCGGGCGATTGACATTCAGCAGTTTCTGAAATAGCTTGGGAGATAACATGAGTAAAGAACATGAAATGATATGACTATACCTACAAGGTATGGGTGCCTCTGGTACAACTGGAGTGGCCGGATGAGGCTCTGGAGTCGATTCATTCACTGGGGAAATGCCATGAAAGGTGAACATGAAATAGAAAGAATGACCTCACCAGCCATAGGAAAATCGGGTACAACCAGAGCATCATCAGACAAAATCAAGGTATCCTCCGGACCAAGATACAAGTCTGGGTCATTGTAAAGGGCCAGTCCATCCGCCAGAGCTGGAGATGATGGATCTGGAAGTATGTGATGAATTTGCACATGTGGAATATGTACATTTGAATTGGAAAACATACCGGGAATCACATTCAACACATCCAAACCACTGGATGACACGGAATCAGAGTCTAACTCATCATCTGGCCCAAGGTATATCATCTAATGGATCTACACCATGTCAGATCAATTGACTGAAATCAGAAAAAACAAAACATACCAAGGGACATCCAGGACTGGGAGGACTCATCCACATCCATTGAAGTGAATTCAGTGACCGGAGGGTCATGAAATCTGACCCCAGGTTGAGAACTCATGATATCTGATGAGCTGATGAACCAATGAACTGATTGATAACTGATAATGTCGAAGTTCAACAGATGGCCGGTGATTGCCGAAAGTTGAACCATGACCAAACAAACACAAACAATGAATGATTTTCAACATCGTCCTTCAATTGTATTGTTTCTTTGAAACTTCATTCTAGTGATAACAGATTTCACCCTACTTTTAACATTCTCACATCTGTCAACTCCATCCAAATGTCTACTCAAGTTCAATCTTCCTTGGCCGACCTCAAGGCATCCACTGCTCAACTTGTGGGCATCATTGCCGGTGCCCAGCACATCCCGGCCGGCTCAGTGGACGTCCACCTTGCTCTAACAAAGCAGGTCACCACTCTTTTGGTATGTTGAACTCATTAAATTAGTGTAACATTAATGTTTCTAATGTCTGGGTAGGCTGACATCATCCGGGCCTATGAGAAAGGGGAATACATCCCTGGAATTGTGGTGTCCTGCTCCAAGGAGCTGATGAGGGTGCATTCCATGACTCCCCGGGCATTGCCCAACTGGCACAGCATTGGCCATGATGACCCCCAGGTGGCTAGACACGCCTGGTGCAAGCAAGTCCGTGCCTGGGAGGCGTTGGGTGACAATTCCTGTGATCTCCCTGTTGTCCCTAACGTTTCCACTGGCCCACTGACTGTCAACCTTCCATCTCTACCTGTCCCTTCACCTGCACCTGTCCCTTCCCCCACCCCCGTCATTCCCTCACCTCTGGTCGTCGCCAGACCTTCTGGCAAGACAACCCCCGAGGTCCGGGACAAAGGAAAAGGTAAGGCCACCTCCGTCGACCTGGAGCCAGAAGTTGGGGGGAGCAACAAAAGGAAGTCTCCGATGATTTCCGGACACTCCTCTCAACCTCCAAAGTCGGCGATGAAGGCATGCAAGCATGTCAAGTCAAGTCAACTCCCGAAGTCGAAGCCATTTGTGGAGTCAGAAGATGATGAAGACCCAATTGTTCAGGTATGTGTTCTGGCGTATTTGTGACATGCTCTCAATTTGTTGCAGCCAATTTCGCGTGGAGTGCCAGAGGTCATCCTTCCCCAGCGCTCCACCATTGTTGTAAGGAAGCCCCAGTTGCCTCGGTCACCCGGTTCCCCCAAGAAGCAATCATTTGGGCCTGCTTCGGTAAGTCTGATTTATCCGTTTGGACCTTAAATATATGCTCATGCATCCACAGCTGACTGCTGGCAGTTGTCCGGAGGTCATGGTGAGTCGTTCGGACTTGTCCGGACCTCCCATGTATAATTGTCACTCATTCCCATTACATTGGAAATCTCGCATCAGTCATCCGGAGGCTCGCATCAGTCGTCCGGAGGCTCGGGGCAGTCATCCGGAGGCTCGGGTAAGTCTTAGAAGTTCTCCAGAAACTCATATGTGTATTAACAATCTGTCAGGCAACCTCCGGCAGTCGTCCGGAAGTTGAGGAGCCCTCTGAAGATACTTCCAGTGCTTCAGATGGTGACCCGCTGGCCAATACCACATTTGATATCACCATTCCCGGCCCAGTGAGTACTCCAATTAATTCCCCTTCGTCCATCTACTAACAGATACCACAGAACAACCCCTGACATTATTGTGTCAAGGAGAATTGGCCCTGTGCGACTTGTTTGGACAAGAGGACCAGTCTCCCCTGCTTGTCTTGCATCCGCTGCTCCACCAAGAAGATCAAATGCAACTCTGCATCTCTGGGATCCCCACCCAAACGGATCCGAGGGAAGTATACCACTGGCTGGACGCGTTCCAAGACACCTGCCCCTGCTCCATCCAATGCTCCATCTCCCTCCTGGTCAAGGGCCCGAACTCGTAGTCAATCTTGTGGCCCGTCCCGACCTCCAGCCATCCCTGCTGCAACTACACCCCAGGTGCAGTCACGTGGTCGCAGCAAGACCATCACCATCAAGAAGACACCTGCACCTGCACCTGCAGCTGCAGCTGCACCTGTCCCTGCACCTGTCCCTGCACCTGCGCCAGCTGGTAAGTCACCCAAACCCTTGATGACCGGCTGACCTAATTTTTTACTTAGCAGTCAGGTCTTCCAGCATCGCAGTGCCTCGTGCAGCACTCAATGTTCCCATGCTGGATCTCCATTCCATGGCAATCGCGATTCAGGATGGTGCAGCTCGCATCGTGATTCTTGAGGCTCAGGTACAGGAGCAGGATGCTAAGATTGATACCCTGCAATGCCTCCATGAGAGCCTCCAGCACACGGTAATCGACCAGCACCCTTCATTTTCACTTCCAGACACACTGGCCGATGGATCAATGTTGCTTGATCAAGGAGGTCCCCCCCGTCCATGTCACCCCTCCCCTCCGCACTTTCCAACCTCATTGATTTGGACATTTCAGTGATGGAACCCACACCCTTGACGCCTGAGCATGGATCTGCTATGATAGGTCCCATGGTTGAGCCCACCCAAGTTCAGCCTGAGGGTCCACAATCCTCCGGCAAAATTGTGCTCCCAGATGAACCAGGCAACCTCTTGCCAGAATCCTCCGGTGATATTGTGGTCCCTAATGAACCAGGTAACCTCCTGCCAGAATATTCTTCTTCTGATAAGGAGATGGATGTTGAGGGAAAGGTTGATCTTCCTGGTGAGGAGGTTGAAATGGCTACATAATTGCTCAGTGATAGATGTACATAAATCTTTTTCAATGCATGTTACCTATGCCACAATTGAATGATTGAATGATCAGTCCTGATATCCAGAACTCGAAACTGTAGATTGAGGTAGATATCACCCGAACACCCGAATGTCAAATTCTCAGTGCTGAACCCCGAGTCCTGGGTGCCGGGTGCCAAGTCCCGAAATTCGGAACTCAGGATTTGACATTTGAGATGAACGACATCTCTCAGATAATGTTTAAATCAACCTATGTATATATGTAAACATTTTACTAACCCCCAATCCCCAAACCGAGATGCATCAACCCCCGAACCCTGAAACCCGAGACCCAGCAGTCTCGGGTTTCAGGATTAGGGGGTTGGTACATCTCGGTTTGGGGTTTGGCACTGAAAATTTGACATATATATTTTTGTGAGTGTTGTGCTTCTGGTGTCCATGCTTATAAATAGGATATGTTGCACACCAGGGTTCAGGTGTGGGGTTTTTCCACTTCAGTCCTCGATTATTGGTCAATGCCACACATGGTCGATTCATGTTTTTGTGCTTAGGGGTTTAGATTTGGTGGTCGACGGTAGGTATATGCACTCATAGTGTACATGTATCCTACATGTTTGATTCGCTGGTGGCTACATCAGCTGTATGTCTTGATGGAACATATCTAGGCTCACCCATATATGTACCCATCTATGTACAATTCCCCCACGTCAGCCCACCCATCTATGCATTATCCCCCACCTCGGCCCACCCGTCTATGTAATACATCCTATGTTGGCCCACCTGTCTATATAATACATCCTACGTCGGCCCACCCGTCAATATAATTATACCCCACCTCGGCCCACCTGTCTATGTAATAAATATCTTATCGCACCCTCAGCCCACCCATCTATTTGATATCCCTTTCGTTGGCCCACCCATATATGTAATACTTTTCACGTCGGCCCACTTGTATATGTAATACACCTCACGTCAGCCCACCCGTCTATGTAATATTCCCCTACCTCGGCCCACCCATATATGTAATACACCCCCGTCGGCCCGCCCATCTATATAACAATATTTGCCTTACATCTCTCTTCAGCCCAGCTGTCTATAATATCCTACTCTACATATTACCCAGATGGGCCCACCCATCTCCATGAATGATCATATTCCCCCGGCCCATCCGTCAACATCAAGGATATATATATCATTGGCATACATGGGCCCACCTGTCTCCATCAGAAATAATATGTGTCCCGGCCCATCCGTCATCATCGAGAATATACACAACATGGGCCCATGATCAGCTGTCCCGTCTCATACGGGATATTATGGAGGTCGGGTGGCCCGTATAATATGGAATTTGTCACTGAAGAGGCTCTCCTGCCTAGCAAAGCTATCATTGAATGACAAGCAGTAATCATCATCTTATCATATCGCAAAGATTACTATGATAAATTTTAATCATGATCACTTAACATATTGTGGCATGTTCGAAAGTCCTGGAGCCAGTACAGAGTTTTTAGTGGTTCCAGCTACTACTGGTTGTTACAGGCTGCTACAGTCGCTTCAAAAGAAGCACTGCACTACGCGCTGCTACAAGTCACTTGGCTTGGCAGTGGGTTTCCTGATGGGTGGTGAACCTAGGTAAGTAATATTTATTTCCTGAAGCAGCACCTTTAAGTGTGCGCTTTCAGGGGCAAGCTTGTCATGCAAGATGAAGGAAGCTACTCTGGAGAAGGGTGCTTTCCAGTGTGATAACAACTGTCCTGCTGAGTAGCAAGGACAAAGTTGGGTCTAGCTAATGCCTAGCTGCTATGTCTATACAGACATGTTCGACCCTAAAGGGATTTGCTACTAGAGAGATGATGGGTATGCATGAACCTGAGAGCGCGCTAAGCGCAGGAAAATAGTGGACAAGGTATGCGTGAGGTATACGAGTGTATCTGAGGTTATCTGAGGCATGGGAACATCCGGCCGAAGGTGCGGAAAGTGCGGGAAAGAGTGGACAAGGTATAGGGAGGTTAAGGAATGAGGTTTCAAGGGAACGAGGGCAAAGGTATATTGCGAGGTAAGGGATCATAGGTATAGAGAGGTATAAGGAACCTAATAGGGATTAAAAGGCATGCACTACTAGGGACAACTTCGAAGGTAAACCTATAGGGTGAGGTATGTATACAGTACAAGGGAAGTGTACAGTCCGAGAGAGAGCCCCTTCAGTGACAAATTCCGTATTATACGGGCCACCCGACCTCCATAATATCCTGTATGAGACGGGCCAGCTGATCATGGGCCCATGTTGTGTATATTCTCGATGATGACGGATGGGCCGGGACACATATTATTTCCGATGGAGACGGGTGGGCCCATGTATGCCAATGATATATATATCCTTAATGTTGACGGATGGGCCGGGGGAATATGATCATTCATGGAGATGGGTGGGCCCATCTGGGTAATATGTAGAGTAGGATATTATAGACAGCTGGGCTGAAGAGAGATGTAAGGCAAATATTGTTATATAGACGGGCGGGCCGACGTGGGTGTATTACATATATGGGTGGGCCGAGGTAGGGAAATATTACATAGACGGGTGGGCTGACGTAGGGTGTATTACATATACAGGTGGGCCGACGTGGAATGTATTACATATATGGGTGGGCCGACGAAAGAGATATCAAATAGACCGGTGGGCCGAGGGTGCTATAAAATATTTATTACATAGACAGGTGGGCCGAGGTGGGGTATAATTATATAGACGGGTGGGCCGATGCAGGATGTATTATATAGACGGGTGGGCCAACATAGGATGTATTACATAGATGGGTTGGCTGACGTGGGGGATAATACATAGATGGGCGGGCCGTCGGGGGTGTATTACATATATGGGTGAGCCTAGATATGTTCCATCAAGACATACAGCTGATGTAGCCACCAGCGAATCAAACACATAGGATACATGTACACTATGAGTGCATATACCTACCATCAACCACCAAATCTAAACCCCTAAGCACAAAAACATGAATCGATCATGTGTGGCATTGACCAATAATCCAGGACTGAAGTGGAAAAACCCCACACCTGAACCCTGGTGTGCAACAAATCCTATTTCTAAGCATGGACACCAGAAGCACAACACTCACAAAAATATATATGTCAAATTTTCAGTGCCAAACCCCAAACCGAGATGTACCAACCCCTGAAACCCGAAACCTGAGACTGCCGGGTCTCAGGTATCGGGTGTCCGGAACTTGGAACTTGGGAGAATTTGGGGAGATCAATCCAATTTAATTTACAATCGAGTTGATTGACAACACATTGACTTACCCATGTTTGCAATATATTTTTGTTTAGACATACCGAGTTCCGAGTTCCGGACACCCGATACCCGAGACCCGAGACTGCCAGGTTTCGGGTGTCGGGTGTCCGGAACTCGGAACTTGGGAAAGTTTGGGGAGATCAATACAATTTGATTCACAATCAAGTTGATTGACAAACACATTGACTTAACTATGTTTGCAATATATTTTTGTTTAGACATACCGAGTTCTGAGTTCCGGACCCCCGGACCCCGAAACCTGAGACTGCCGGGTCTCAGGTATCGGGTGTCCGGAACTCGGTATGTCTAAACAAAAATATATTGCAAACATAGTTAAGTCAATGTGTTTGTCAATCAACTTGATTGTGAATCAAATTGTATTGATCTCCCCAAACTTTCCCAAGTTCTGAGTTCCGGACACCCGACACCCGAAACCCGGCAGTCTCGGGTCTCGGGTATCGGGTGTCCGGAACTCGGAACTCGGTATGTCTAAACAAAAATATATTGCAAACATGATTAAGTCAATGTGTTGTCAATTAACTCGATTGTAAATTAAATTGTATTGATCTCCCCAAATTTCCCCCGAGTTCCGAGTTCCGGACACCCGATACCCGAGACTGCCGGGTGTCGGGTGTCGGGTGTCCAGAACTTGGAACTTGGGAAAATTTGGGGAGATCAATACAATTTGAGTCTCGGGTATCGGGTGTCCGGAACTTGGAACTCGGGGGAAATTTGGGGAGATCAATACAATTTGATTCATAATTGAGTTGATTGACAAACACATTGACTTACCCATGTTTGAAATATATTTTTGTTTACACATACTGAGTTCTGAGTTCTGGACCCCCCAACCCCAAAACCCGAGACCCAGCAGTCCACAATTCTGGGGTTCAGGGGTTGGCAAAATGTGTATGAATATATGAAAGGTTGAATGAAACATTTTTGAAAGATGTCTCATATCAAATGTTAAGTCCCGAGTTTCGAATTTCGGGTTTCAAGACTCCAGGTTTCGGGACTCGGCACTCCCAAAATCCAGAAGTTGAAACTCAGGATTTGACATTTGATATGAGACATCTTTCAAAAATGTTTCATTCAACCTTTCATATATTCATACACATTTTACCAACCCCCGAACCCCAGAATTGTGGACTGCCGGGTCTCGGGTTTCAGGGTTCGGAGGTCCGGAACCCGGAACTCGGAACTCAGTATGTGTAAACAAAAATATATTTCAAACATGGGTAAGTCAATGTGTTTGCCAATCAACTCAATTGTAAATCAAATTTTATTGATCTCCCCAAATCTCCCCAAGTTCCGAGTGCCGGGACCCCCGAACCCCGAGACTGCCGGGTCTCGGTGTTCGGGGGTCCGGAACTCGGAACTCGGTATGTAGAACAAAAATATATTTTCAACATGGGTAAATCAAATTTTATTGATCTCCCCAAATTTCCCGAGTTCCGAGTTCCGGGACCCCCGAACCCCGAGACCTGGCAGTCCACAATTTCGGGGTTCAGGGGTTGGTAAAATGTGCATGGATATATGAAAGGTTGATTGAAACATTTCTGAAAGATGTCTCATATCAAATGTCAAGTCCCGAGTTTTGATTTCCGGGTTTCAGGACTCCGGGTTTCGGGACTCCGGGCTTCGGGACTCAGCACTCTTGAAACCCGGAAATCGAAACTTGGGACTTGACATTTGATATGAGACATCTTTTAAAATGTTTAAACCAACCCTTCATATATCCATACACATTTTACCAACCCCCGAACTCCGAAATTGTGGACTGCCGGGTTTCGGGGGTCCGGGGTCCCGGAACTCGGAACTCGGAATTTGGTATGTAAGACAACAAAAATATCTTTCAGGGTTCAGGGGTTAGTGAAATGTTTATAGATATACGTAGATTAATTCAAACATGTCTGAAAAATTTCGTTCATCTCAAATGTCAAATCCTGAGTTCCGGACTTCGGGACTCAGCACCTGGCAGTCAGGGTTGGGGGTTCGGCACTGAAAATTTGACATTCGGGTGTTCAGGTTTTGGGTGATATCCCGAGTCCCGAGTACTGATATTTGGTATTCGGTAGTCAGGTTTGGAACTTGGGTCTTGGTTTGGTTATCATTTGACTGAGATATTGGTAGGCAATATTGGCACTCGGAGCTCAAATACTGACTATCAACTATCAAGTGTCGGGACTTGGTAATTGGTAGTTGAGACTTGGTGCTTAAATGGATATTGCATATATACATAAAAATACAAAATATGTTCCTATGTGTTCATTTCTAGGTGAACAGACTTTGGAATTATATCTCAATCATCTATTCAACAATAGAAACAATGTATCAGGAGCTCAGGACCATAGGGTAATCCTTTATTGTATAGTGTACCTCCCCCTCTTCTGGTGGTTCACCTGCTGGGGGTTTTTCCCTGTAAAGCTGGACCTCAAGGACTGTAGGGAGTCTATTCCTGAGCATATTCGGAGTAGATATATCATATAACCAGCCCAGGACACACAGGATCCTTCTCCAGGAACAAAGCATAGACAATTGCACTTGTGACATTTTTTCACAATTTTCAGTATCTTGCCCTTGCATCCATGATCCAACCTTTTAATATATAATGAGCATAGCTTATATTCTTGCTTCTTATGACCAAGATCAGCTCACAATAGGCTGGAGTTTGTGAGCTAGTGTGCATACTTGCCATTTTGCCTGATAAGGGGCCCATGCCTTCAAAACATTGAATCTTCATAATCAGAAACCTGGGGTACATTTCAAATATCTTAAGTATCATAGACATAAATTTACAGACAAATCAACCAAGAATTGAGTACTGAGGAAGTGAAATGGGTAAGAAATTGAGTGTGGGAAACTTCAAAGACCCAAAGCATCGAAAATGGTTAGTTGAGCAGTGGTAGGACTTTAATGCTGGGTCAACTCATATTTTCACTATATCCCTTCTACCCACCCCCTACCCTCAGGGCAGTAGGCAGTATGGGTTCCTTGGGTAGTTTACAATCTATCCTACATATTTGTAATGATATTTTTGGCCTGAATCATATATAAATGTGACTTTATATAAAAGATGTCTACTGTCACTCTCCACACATCATTTTGCCTATCATTACATCAATCCTTCATGAATATTTCTAAGCTTTTAAGCTATTATAATGGATGTATATGGGTGTTATTCCAGGTCTCTGATCACATCACAGGCTTGTCATGTTGGATATCTCGACATAATGTGCAAGTCTCGCTATTAATATTCATTCTTTATCTTTAGACTCACTTACTGCACACATGTATTTCATTTGTCATTATTGATGTTTTGGATTTCTTTAGCTTATATCTTGGTCACATGGTAACCAATGGACGAGAAAAGACTACAAATAAACTCACCTAGACTCGGACTACAACCTTGATTAAGCTGACTACTGATTCCCAGATACCGAGTATCAAAACCAAATACTGAGTACCAATTACCATGTACCAAGTACTGCGTAATGAGTAACAAGATAACCAATTGACAAGAAAAGACTACCACTACACTCACCTGGACTTGGACTACAACCTTTGGTAAGGAGTTAAGCATAATAACAACTTTCATTTTTTCATTATTGCTGATGTTTTGCTGAATGACAAGGAAAGACTACCAAATCACTCACCTTGACATGGACTACAACTGTCATTTTTCATTATCATTTGCCTATATTGACTACCGAGTCTCGAGTACCAACCACTGACCACCGATCACCGAGTGCCGAGTACCGAGTACCGATAGGGAATAGTGTGGGTGAACCCCGGGGTATGAGTAGCACTACCCCCACCCATACCCCATGATATACCCACACCCACCTTGTGGGTGTGGGTTTTTTGGTGGGTATCAGGGAGAAACTACCGAGTCTTGAGTACCAACCACTGACCACCAATCACCGAGTACCAAGTACCGAGTCCCGAGTCCCGAGTCTCGAGTCCCAAGTCCCGAGTCCCGAGTCCCGAGTCTCGAGTCCCGAGTCCCGAGTCTCGAGTCCCGAGTCCCGAGTCTCGAGTCCCGAATCCCGAGTCCCGAGTCCCGAGTCCCAAGTCCCGAGTCTCGAGTCCTGAATCCCGAGTCCCGAGTCCCAAATCCTGAGTCCCGAGTCCCAAGTCTCAAGTCTCGAGTCCCGAGTCTCGAGTCCCAAGTCCCAAGTCCCGAGTCCCGAGAACCGAGTACCGAGTACCGAGTCCCAAGTACCAACCACTGACCACCGATCACTGAGTGCCAAGTACCAAGTACCAAGTACCAAGTCCCAAGTCCCAAGTCCCAAGTACCGAGTACTGACAAATACAATTCCCAGGTTATTTGAGCCCTACACCAATGGATAATACATACAAATACAATTTGTGTCCATTTGAAGTACCGGGTTTCAGGTTTTGACACTCGACACTTGGTGATTTGTGAAATGAGTGAAAAATGGACATGTTGTGTACATGATGTTGGGTTTCGGGCTTTGGGTCTCGGCCCTCGGCACTCGGAACTTGATGATTTGAGTAATGTAAATGAAAAATCAACATGTTGCATGCCGGGTTTTGAGTTTCGGGTTTCAGCACTCAAAACTCAGTGATTTGTACAGTGAGTGAAAAATGGACATGTTGTGCACATATTTTCGGGTCTCGGGGTTCGGGTTTCGGCCCTCGGAACTCGGAACTTAATGACTTGTGTAATATAATTGAACAGTGGACATGTTGCACACCCGGTTTTGAGTTTCAGGTTTCAGCACTTGAAACTCGGTGATTTGTGCAACAAGTGAAAAATGGAAATGTTGCATACATATTTTCGGGTCTTGGGCTTCGGGTCTCGGCCCTTGGCACTTGGAACTCGATGATTTGTGTAATGTAAATGAAAAATCAACATGTTGCATGCCAGGTTTCAAGTTTTGGGTTTCAGCACTCAAAACTCGGTGATTTGTGCAATGAGTGAAAAATGGACATGTTGTGTACATATTTTCGGGGTTCGGGGTTCGGGTTTCGGCCCTCGGAGCTCGGAACTCAATGACTTGTGTAATATAATTGAACAATGGACATGTTGCATGCCGGGTTTTGAGTTTTGGGTTTCGGCACTTGAAACTCAGTGATTTGTGCAACAAGTAAAAAATGGACATGTTGTGCACATATTTTCGGGGTTCGGGGTTCGGGTCTCGGACCTCGGACCTCGGAACTCAATGATTTGTGTGACGTAAATGAAAAATCAACATGTTGCATGCCGGGTTTTGAGTTTTGGGTTTCGGCACTTGAAACTCAGTGATTTGTGCAACAAGTAAAAAATGGACATGTTGTGCACATATTTTCGGGGTTCGGGGTTCGGGTCTCGGACCTCGGACCTCGGAACTCAATGATTTGTGTGACGTAAATGAAAAATCAACATGTTGCATGCCGGGTTTCGAGTTTCGGGTTTCAGCACTTTAAAACTCAGTGATTTGTGCAATGAGTGAAAAATGGACATGTTGTGTACATATTTTCGGGTCTCGGGGTTCGGGTTTTGGCCCTCGGAGCTCGGAACTCAATGACTTGTGTAATATAATTGAACAATGGACATGTTGCACACCTGGTTTTGAGTTTTGGGTTTCCGCACTTGAAACTCAGTGATTTGTGCAACAAGTGAAAAATTGAAATGTTGCATACATATTTTCGGGTCTCGGGGTTCGGGTTTCGGCCCTCGGCACTCGGAACTTGATGATTTGTGTAATATAAATGAAAAATGGACATGTTGCATGCCGGGTTTTGAGTTTCAGGTTTCAGCACTCAAAACTCGGTGATTTGTGCAACAAGTAAAAAATGGACATGTTGTGCACATATTTTCGGGGTTCGGGGTTCGGGTCTCGGACCTCGGACCTCGGAACTCAATGATTTGTGTGATGTAAATGAAAAATCAACATGTTGCACGCCGGGTTTCAAGTTTTGGGTTTCAGCACTCAAAACTCGGTGATTTGTGCAATGAGTGAAAAATGGACATGTTGTGTACATATTTTCGGGTCTCGGGGTTCAGGTTTCGGCCCTCGGAGCTCGGAACTCGATGATCTGTGTAATATAAATGAAAAATCAACATGTTGCATGCCGGGTTTCGAGTTTTGGGTTTCGGCACTTGAAACTCGGTGATTTGTGCAACAAGTAAAAAATGGACATGTTGTGCACATATTTTCGGGGTTCGGGGTTCGTGTCTCGGACCTCGGACCTCGGAACTCAATGATTTGTGTGATGTAAATGAAAAATCAACATGTTGCATGCCGGGTTTCAAGTTTTGGGTTTCAGCACTCAAAACTCGGTGATTTGTGCAATGAGTGAAAAATGGACATGTTGTGTACATATTTTCGGGTCTCGGGGTTCGGGTTTTGGCCCTCGGAGCTCGGAACTCAATGACTTGTGTAATATAATTGAACAATGGACATGTTGCATGCCGGGTTTCGAGTTTTGGGTTTCGGCACTTGAAACTCAGTGATTTGTGCAACAAGTGAAAAATGGAAATGTTGCATACATATTTTCGGGTCTCGGGGTTCGGGTTTCGGCACTTGGCACTCGGAACTCAATGAATTGTGTAATGTACATGAAAAATGGACATGTTGCACACTGGGTTTCAAGTTTCACGCTTTGGCACTCGAAACTTGGTGATTTGTGCAGTGAGTGAAAAATGGACATGTTGAACAATGGGTTTCAGGGTCTCGGGTTTGAAAAATAGCATAATAACAACTTTCATGTTTTCATTATCATTTGCCTATATTGACTACCGAGTCTGATAAGAGACCCCTTGGATGATTCATTGCTCAATGAAATACTACCTGATTGGAAGTGTGCTGGTTATCAGATATTCATTTGTCGACTCCCGGGTCCCGGAACTTGGAAGTCGGTATGGTTGACCCAAATTTGGGTGGTCAGAACTTGGCATCTCATAGGGCAACACAAGCTTCACACCCTGGATTCCAAATTCTGCAAGACAACCTGTGCACCATCAAAGGCCATGTCAGGAGATCACCTGCTGCTCTGGGAACTCAGGAACTTTGATTTATTACCTCCTCTGAGTACGGTTGACCCAAAGGTTGGTAATCGGAACTTGGCTTCTCATAGGGTAACACAAGCTTCGCACCCCGGATTCCAAATTTTGCAAGACAACCTGTGCACCATCAAAGGCCATGTCAGGAGATCACCTGCTGCTCCAGGAACTTGGTAACTTTGATTTTATTACCTCCTCTGATTTGGTTGATGTACAACTACCTCAGCTCCATCGTGTTTACAATTATGATACACATGGGCCCACCCATCTATATTTTATACCACCCTCGGCCCACCCGTCTAATACAACATCCCATACAACACCCTCGGCCCACCGGTCTAATTAATATGCGTCTGGGCCCACCCGTATAATACAATATTGTATAATACCCTCGGCCCACCCATCTAATTTAATATGTGTCTGGGCCCACCCGTGAATGTGATAACAAGTACCTACCCATCTATCTCATACACATCTACCTTAATATACCCATCTGCATAATATCCAACTACCTCGGCCCACCCGTCTACCTAATATTCATGTACATCGGCCCACTCATCTACTCTATATATCCCCTGCATGGGCCCACCCGCCTCCATCGGGAATAATTTGCCTCCCGGCCCATCCGTCATAGTCGAGGATATTTTGATCATGGGCCCATGGTCCGCTGGCCCGTATCATACGGGATATTATGCACGTCCGTTCCCTCGTATTATACGGAAATAGGTCACTGTAATATGTGCGAGAGAAGTGTGTAAAGTAGTCCTAAGTAATAGGCAACTTATAGTGTCTAAAATCCCACTCGGAGTAGGAAGGGATAGGAAATATAGTAAATAGGTAAGGACATGTAATAAGGCTGCAACACATTTTACAAGCCTCGAGGTAAGGAAATTCACATACCAATGGAGTTTGGACGGACTATGGATGGATGAGGAACCTTCCTAATGTGTTTCCGAGGTATCCAATGTGCAGGAAAGTGCGGATAAGCGGATGCGCAAAGCGTGGGAAAGCAGGTTTGGTTTAGGATTAGGGTTACTTGAAGGACAAAGATGGACAATGATAATGAAACTGATAGTGTCCTATACTCCTTGACACATATATGAAAATACCCTGTTTCCTGCCCAGCACGGGTCCGAGCGTTACACCAGGCAGCATTTGAGGAACTCGATAGTGCCCTTACCAAAGAACATTGCATAGCCTGGAAGGCTGAGGTTGAAATGTGGGAGGATAACCATAATGATGCATGCATACCAAATCTATTTGAGGCAAAATCAGTTGGTACATCTTTGTGGATTAACACCAGGGTGAAAGGGACTGATATGTCATAGTGATCATGCAGGCTGGTGTGTGCCTGAAATTAAACAGCTGGAGGCACAGGAACTGGAAAAGGGTGTGGATGTGTCACTGCACCCTGAGGTCTCATCAAGTGTCTTCATTGGATTGGGTCTGGATTTAGAAAAGGAACAGTAAGTTCTGTTGCTTTTGGTGCTGGATTCAAAAGCTGACTATGGTATAGGCAGTGTGTATTCAGGTTCATCAAGACTCTTGGTAACCACATTACAGATACTCAAAAAGCCAACTTGCAACACCAGAGGAACACTTTGCAATACAAGATTGAATCATGGAGGATGACACAAGTGCTCTACATGCCTGTGGTGCAGGGTATGCTCTCCGCATTTACCTCATCCTCTCTTCTAGGGATCCAGAACATGGAGGATGTGAAGCATCTACTTCCTTCTGCTATCAGTAATCATCCATGCCACGACCACTTGTGACTCTACGAATGGGAACTATGGATGGCTTAAGCACATGATGCTCTGGAAGAACTTTGTCAATGCCTATGGATACGGTGTAGAGACTAATATCTCTGTGGCCTTGCAGGGGTCTAAAATCCCATTCTTACTACCACTTCCTCACATAGCGCGACTCATACCTCACGCAGCGCGCCCCCGCGCTTTGTCGGCCGCTCGCAAGCGCCAGCGCTCCGGTCGCTTCTTAGTCGCGCATCGGCGCGCACATCCTTCGTTCCGTCGCACGTCCTCCGTCCATCCATTCCATGTCCGTTCGGTTCGTCGGTGCGTATTCCGATTCTATTTTCATTGATTTAACATATCTCCGGCGCTTATGGTCATATTTCGTATGTTTCCGTTATGAACCCTTATTACATATTATCTCGCGTCCGCTTCGCTTCTCGGCTCGCTTTAGCGCTTGACAGCGCTTATCATTACTTAGTATATATAGACGTACATAAACTGTGTAAGGGTATCTTTTCCTGCCCACACGTCATTGGACTATAAGTCTAAAGTTATCCTCTAAAAACTAGAAAGGGTATCAAAGTACAATATGAGCGCCGTCGCCGTACTCTACTAGAAACTCTGTCAAATTAGTATTCTGACTCATTAAGAGTCACTGCGCTCTATCACCCCCGCGCGCATCGCTTCTGCTTAAAGCGCGCGCTTCCGTATAAGTCGCGCGCCGATATCTGTCGTCGGCCGCTATCGCTCATCGGCGCCTCACGTCGCTTTCGTTCGCTTGCGCTTCGCTCATTGTTGCGCGCCTAACCAGGCTTGACCAAGCGCCCAGTTCAGTGTTTCCCTCCGTTTATACACCTAGAGGAACCTTCTCAGTAGCAATCCCCTTGGGCCGACGTATATCTCGCTCACCGAGGACTACTTGAGTTATCTCACACCACCTATTTTCACCCACTTCCCATTCCTCTTCTACAACTGGAGCCCACCGCGAGGGGATCATCTGAGAAAACCGGTAGGTTACTCAGGCCTACTAAAGAACGCGTCGCAAGAAACGAAGTCTTGGAAGAATTTCGAAGAGCGGTCGCCTCTTCGCGCTTATCCACCATTCAGGAAATTTTGACTCCGGTCAAATATAATCGGCCGCGAAACTTCTCGGAGCCAACGCGCCCCGATCTATCCCTATTAACACCAAACCCGTTTGCACCCGCATCGCCAGTAACGCCATCGCCCAGAGAATCAGTACACGGCGAATCCTCGGACGAATTCGAATCACACGACCATCCCCGCAACCTGCTGCCCAGCGCATTTGTTGAAACGCCTAAAAATCCCCTAGATCCGAACTTTATTCCTTTGTCTCCACTTACCCCGCTAACCATATCCAGCGCGACTGTAAAAGAAGAACCTTCATCTCGGATACACGCGCCGCCAGCAAGCGCAGCGCCTATCGTGAAAACAGAACAAACGGAACCCCTAATCGGGCCGAACTCTATTCGGAACCGCGCCGCCATATTTATCCCTCAGTTTGGTCATCCTGGACCTTCAAACGTCATACTTCCAACACCCATCATAGCCCAACCTCAACCTACCAAACCCCAATCCCAACCTATCCAAATGGCCGCAACTATCAGAATGCCGATTCGTGGTTCGGACAAAGCGCCGAAGTTCGACGGCACGGCGGAAAATCTTCTTGCATTTATCGAGGATTATGAAGCGTGCGCCGACGACGCGAACCTCGTCGGAGGCGATCGCATCAAGGGTATCATCCGCTACTTGCCTAACAGCGAGCGCGCGCTCTGGTCCGGAATGCCGGAGGCAAAGTTAAGCGACTATAACGCCTTTATTAAGGAGGTAAAGGAAATGTATCCCGGTTGTGAAGGCGAGAAGCGTTACGCAGTATCCGACCTACAGTCGGTAACGCGCAAACACGCGGCTCTACCAATGCCTTCGCTCACCGAGCTCGGCAATTACCGCCGCGCCTTCAGGGAGATTGCTGATTCCTTGATTGCGAAGGATCACATAGGTACGGCAGAACGGAACCGCATGTGGTTAGAAGGGTTTCCGAGCGATATCCAAGCACTGCTTCGCACGCGCTTAATGATCAAATTCCCAGATCACCACCCGCGCGACCCTTACCCTTTTGCAGATGTAGACGCAGCCGCCAAATTCTTGATTCCAGGAATGGGAACAGTAAGCCCTGAAACCATAGGGACGTCGGTATTGACGCCATATCCAAGCGCTACCGCACCGGCGGCAAAAGCACCGCAACAACCGGCGCAAGGTACCGTTGTCAAGCAGGAATACCAAGCCCGACGACCCGGTAGTGGTTCACCATCGAGCGGTTGTATGTTTTGCGGAAAGAACGACCATTTCCTCAGCCGCTGTCAAGAGAAGGACACCTACATTAGCGCCGGCAAGTGTAAGGTACACGAAACCTCGATGAAACTGGTATTAACCAGCGGAGATTGGATTCCCGGTCGCGTGAGCGACGGTACCCTAAAGGACCGACTAGATAGGTATCACTCCAACAAACAGGAAAACGAGGCGCTTCCAAGTTCTAGCGTTACCGCGGCGCTATATGTTCGCGCGGCGACGGATGTCGACGTCGTATTGGACATAGACCCGTCCGCGTTTATCCATACCGTCGCAGAATCTGAGTCTGATATAGACGAGGAGGACGTAGATGTGTTACGTGCCGCACAAGCACTCGCGCTGGCAACCGCCCGACGCGATACCAAGCGTGGATCGGCGAAGGGCGAAGGTAAGGGGAAGACCGTCCGGTTTGACGGCGTAGAAATTGCTAGCGAGTATCGCGCCAAACCAGCGCCCGCATCTAGGCAAGCCACTGTAGCAGAGGAGATTGTCTCCCCCGCTGTCCAAGCTTCGTCAAGTAAAGGGAAAGCGCCGGAAGTCGCGAAAGCAATAACCGCGCCAGCAGCGGCCGAATCATCGGCAAACGCACGCAGGACAAACACCGCTCCCGCAACTTCATCTTCATCCTCACCCATTATAACACACACTGACCTTACAGACTCGACAACAAACACGGCATCATCTTCGGCAAAAACGGCATCATACCGGTATTCGCACGGCTTAGAGGACAAGGACGCCGATAAGCGCATCCTCGAGCGCCTACTAGATACTCATATCAATATTTCGACACGGGAACTGTTCGCAATATCGCCCGACCTCCGCAAGCAATTCCGCGACCTCACCACCACAAAGCGCGTCACGGTCGGCACAGTATCAGTGAACGAACTTACAGGACACCCGGTTTCGGATGAATGGATGCGCGACTATGACGCCAAACGCTTGCGAAGCGACGATGGCCGAGTTGTAGCAGACCATTTTGCGCCGCTACGCTGCATTCGCGCAACTACCATCGGCGGCAGGGTGGTAACCTGTGTCCTAGATCAAGGCGCCGAAGTCGTGGTAATGCCAGCCGCAATTTGGAAAACGCTCGGTGTTGGTCTGCGGTCAGACCATCGCTTAAACATGGAATCGGTTAATACTAACAAGGACGCGACGCTCGGCGTCATCGAGAATGTGCCGCTAGATTTCGGTGGAGGACCGCTGTACTTCCAAGTACAAGTCATACCGCGCGCAAGTTTCGAAATTCTTCTCGGTCGCCCGTTCTTTAAGCTAACTACCTGTCGCACGTTTGATCTCCCTGACGGGGAACAGGATATTTTGGTTACTGACCCAAACACGCGCAAGGAGCTACGCATTCCAACGCTGCCTTGGGTAAAGCGCTGCGAGCGCTGTACAAGCGGTCATTCGTGTTCGGATCATCCGCCGAAAGTAAAGGAGGAAAAGGGTTTTTAATTTTCGATGATCTGCATTATTCGCGGGGAGACAATACCTCTCATATCCCCCGCTATCAGTATTTTCCTTCGTCATGTCTCATTCATTCTCGCATGCTTCCCGAAGCGCCGCAAAGCGTCCGCGCTTCGAGCGCCCGATTAACGCTCTTAAGGAGTATCCCCGTATCGTTTCCCAATTCTGCGCAAAGTTCTGTTTCTTCATTCTCTCATCACATCATTTCCGAACCGTCCGCGCATTATGCGCATTTATCGTCCACCCGATCCGTTATTGATAAAGTGTCTATCGACGCTTTCAATTCTTACTATTATTATGATCGCGCACTTCACGCGCTGGTATATAAGCCAGTCGCGAAGAAAGTACGAACGGTGCCTACCACTATGCCGCCAGAGTATAGGATAGTGCGCAAGTTACCCGAAGACCCGCTCGCCGGGTTACCCGATTTACCAACTCACCCCCCAGAGTTTACACCAGGTACCCGCTTTACGCGCGAGCGCGCAGAAAAGCTAGATTTAGATCCAGCCAATTGGCTGTGGCCCGAAGAGCTCAAGTTGATAACTTGGCTAGTTAAAACTCACGAACTCGCATTCGCTTGGGGCGCCTCTGAACGGGGGCGCCTCGATGAAACATATTTTCCGCCCTATAAGATTCCGACAGTACCGCACACTCCATGGTCGCAGCGCAATATCCCGATTCCACCCGCAATTACCGGCGAAGTTGTTCGCATTATCAAAGAAAAGATTTCATCAGGAGTATACGAGCCGTCAACGGCCGCCTATCGCTCGCGCTGGTTTTGTGTCGTGAAAAAGGACGGCCATTCGCTGCGCTTAGTTCACGACCTACAGCCGCTGAACGAAGTCACCATTCGCGATGCGTCAGTTCCGCCGTTTCCAGATTTCTTGGCCGAAATGTTTGCCGGATACGCAGTATATGCGATGTTGGATTTGTACGCCGGGTATGATCAGCGCGCACTGCACGTAGACTCACGCGACATGACTACCTTCGGAACGCCCCTAGGACCACACCGCTTAACCACGCTCCCACAAGGACATGCTAATGCCGTTCAAGTGTATCAAGGCGACACGGCCTTTATTTTACAGGACGAAATTCCCAAGTACACGTCGCCGTTCATCGACGATGTACCGATCAAATCAGTCAATACTCGGTATCAGCGCGAGGATGGCTCTTACGAGACCATACCCGAAAACCCCGGTATCAGGCGCTTCATCTGGGAACACTGTATAGTGGTCAATCGCATATTACAGCGCCTAGAAAATGTCGGCGCGACAGTATCGGCGACCAAGTTTGTATTAGCCACGCCATCCGCGACCATCGTCGGTCACAAGTGTACCTTCGAAGGGAGGATACCCGACGAATCCAAAGTACAAAAGATTCGTGATTGGCCTGAACCTAAGAACCAGTCACAAGTGCGTGGGTTCCTAGGTACATGCGGCGTCTTGCGCATTTTCATCCGCAATTTCTCGCGCATCGCGCGGCCGCTGATTAACCTAACCAAGAAAGATGTTCCATTCGAGTTTGGCGAGGAGCAACGTCGAGCGATGCAAACACTCAAGGACTCCGTTCTTGACTCGCCCGCGCTTAGGCGGATAGATTACGAAAGCGGCCGGGAGGTCATCCTAGCGGTTGATACCTCTTGCGTCGCGATCGGGTATATTCTGCTACAAGTTGGCGAAGATGGCAAGCGATATCCAAATCGGTTCGGATCAATCGCGCTCAACGAAGTCGAGAGCCGCTACTCCCAAGCGAAACTCGAGCTATACGGCTTGTATCGCGCGCTGCGCGCAGTGCGCGTATATATATTCGGCGTCGTCAACTTAACGGTCGAAGTCGACGCGAAGTATATTAAAGGTATGATCAATAATCCCGATCTGCAACCCAACGCGACCATCAATCGATGGATCGCGGGTATTCTTCTATTTCAATTTAATCTCGTTCATGTGCCCGCCGCGAAACACGCCGGCGTAGACGGTCTCTCAAGGAGACCGCGCACCGACGATGATCCAGAAGAAGATGACGATCACGAGGATTGGATTGACCGCGCTTACTCATTTGGGTTCGCGATCCTGAACGATAGGACGCTCCAAGTAGAGTTGGCCGGCGCCAAATATGATTTAACCGCACATATGATGCCGTTCACGCAGTTACCGAGGCGCCTACCTGTCTTACGAACCTTCCTTGATGTTGCAGAGCCACTACAAGATGACCCGCAGATTCCGCGATCCGAGAAAGCGCAAGCGCTCGATAGGCGCATGGTATTGATAGAACGTTTCCTACTCAATCACAACAAACCCGCTGAATTTACAGATGATGCTTTCACCGTGTTTGTTAACCACGCGGCGCGCTTCTTTGTTCTGGAAGATAACCTTTGGCGCCGCGAGGCGAACGGCAAGCACCAGATCGTGGTAAGGCCGCATAAGCGCTACCAAATTTTGAAGCAAGCGCACGACGATCTAGGGCACAAAGGAATATACGCCGTTCGCTCGCGGTTGCTACTGCGTTTTTGGTGGCCGCACATAGATGACGACATTAAATGGTACACGCGCACATGCCACGAGTGCCAGACCAGGCAATCGCTCAAGCTTCATGTCCCGCCGATGGTACCGACGCCAGGAGGATTGTTCCGCAGGGTGCACATTGACACAATGAAAATGCCCAAAGCGGGAGGATATGAGTATCTAGTTCAAGCGCGTTGCGCACTTACGTCATATCCGGAATGGCGCATGTTGCGCAAGGAGAATACGAAATCGCTTATGGCCTTCATATATGAAGAACTCCTATGTCGATGGGGCCCTATCACGGAGATTATTACTGACAACGCGCCCGCTTATAGATTAGCCGCTGATATGCTCGCAGAGCGGTACGATATCCACCCAATCCGCATATCGCCTTATAATTCGCAAGCGAATGGTATAGTAGAGCGCCGACATCGTGATGTCCGGGAGGCCATCATTAAAACTTGCGATGGAGATGATACTCATTGGTATCAAGTCGTTCACTCGGTATTTTGGGCCGAGCGCGTCACCATACATCGCGCAACGGGTTTATCACCGTATTTTATGGTGCACGGCGTAGAGCCGATCTTCCCTTTTGACCTAACAGAAGCAACGTTCTTAGCGCCAACACCAGCGCGCGCGGCGTTTAGTACCACAGAACTCATTGCATGGCGCGCACGCCAGTTGCAGAAGCGCATTGAGGATCTCACGGCTATTAGAGACAAGGTAATGAAGGCGCGCTTCGCGTCGGTTCGCGACTTCGAAAAACGCTTCCGTGCGACTATCCGCGACTATGATCACGCGCCCGGCACCTTAGTGCTGGTGCGCAATTCGAAGGTTGAGTACGAGCTCAGCAAGAAGACAAAGCCGCGATACTTGGGACCAATGATAATAGTGCGCCGCACGAAGGGAGGCTCATATCTGCTGGCCGAGTTGGACGGCGCTATCTCTAAATTGCGCTACGCAGCGTTCCGCGTCATTCCCTATTTTCCGCGCAGCAATGAGCGCATTATGGTGACAAGCATCACCGGTAAAGACGACGAAACCCTTGATCACTTAGCCGACGAAGATGTCGAAGAACCCGATGAAGACGAACCCGAGCGCGCGTTCGACGCATAGCGCTTATCCACTTCCCGCATATTAACCAACACTCTCACGCACATATCCGCACAAAACCGCTATTACCCCGCTCAACACATCAACAAAAACAACATATAACCCAAAAACAACCGCAAAAACATACCATAGATTTCACTTCTCTCCGTTTTACCCCGGGCTTCGGCCGGCGACCTCAGTTTCCCTTATCATGTCTCATAACACGCGCATTGCATTGAACATACAACCAACAGACTCTATCCTATGCAAAGCCGATCGGCCGATAATCAACCCCATATATATATATATATATTCAAAAGATAAGTTATCATAGAAGCGCGCGCATAACCACCCATAGACCTTCTCTTTCGAACGCGCGCCGCCGCGCCGCGCACATTTACGTTTATAATGTTATATGCCAACAGCACCTAATACCCAGGCAACGCACAGGGATAACGAAGGAATAGACGCGACAGGACGTCCGATGAAGAAAAGACAAGCGCGCAGCTTGCGCGACCGCCGTATTTTCTTATGACTCTATATTATTTCATGCGCTTACTCAGAATTTCCTTACTTCATTAGGCTGGCGAACTGAATCAGACATGGAAATGGAATTGGATTGGAATCGGACCGGATGCGACAGGATACTAATATTAAGACGCACCAGGCGCCGCTCTGCGGGGAGACTCTATAGTACAGGCGCGCTGGCGCCAACAGGGACTCTATACTAAGAAGAAAACATTCTAGCTATCACTCCTTCTTCTCCTCTAGCATTTCCGCAATCTCCTTCTCCCAAGCACCCCAATCGCGCCCCATGCTGTAAATGCGATTGCTCATCGCCAATACCTCCGCCTCCTGCATACGGCTATGCTGCCGCATGTCAACAACTACCCCCTTCCACTTCGCCACCTCGGCCTCCAGCTCAGCGTTTCGAATGCGCAGTTGAGCGGCCTCGATACGAGACTCGTCCAACTGCGCCGCCAAGTCAAGGCGAGGGCGCTTAGGCGCCGGCGCAGGACGGGAAGCGAGAGGACGCTTCGCACGTTGAACGACAATCGTCTTGCCGCCAACGGCGGCATCCTCATCAACGGTCGACTCACCGACGATTTCCACGTCCGATGAACCAACATTAGGGACGGTATCGGTAACCGAACCCGGCGCCGGCCCAGCGACAGGAGGAGGCGTTTTGCCCTTAGGGGCAGGCGCAGGAACAGGCGTCTTCGCCTTAGGCGCAGCGGTCGACGCGGCCACCTTGGGTTTCGGCGCAGCCGGCGCGCGCTCCTTTGCCTTGTCGCCAACTGAAAGAAGATAGTTAGTAAAAAGATGAAAGAAGGAAAAGAGGAAACATACCAAAGGAACAGCCCTTCTTGGCCTTGGTGCATCCCTTGCAGCGCAGGTTGCCATCGACCAGCACGCAAGGGATCTCAGCAGTCGCGCATCGCGCGCACGGGACGTCCGGATGCGTAATCACCGGAGTCGTGGTAATACGACCGCCGAGACGCTAGTAAGAACAAGTTAGCGAAAAAAAAAAAGGAGACATAAAAGAAAGAAACTTACCGGGCGACCCATGTCAGTCACCTCCGATGAGGCCGCCTTCTCAGCCGTCGGCGCAGATTCCAGCGCCTTCTCTTTCTCCAAACGCACCTGACGCGCCGTCGGCGCGGACTCCACAGCCTTCTCCTTCCAAGCCTTAACGGTCTTGTAAAGGGCCTTAGCAGCGACCTTGCCAGCGGCAAGATCGACCGCTTCCGCATCGCTGAGGGACAGATGTACCTCAGCGGCGCGCGCCTGGTCAAACAGCGAACTCATGTCGCTCTAAGAAAAGTTATATTAGTGATCAGTAAGCGACACATCAATCATACAAACTCACCATAGTCCGTTCCCAAGCGCGGAGCCAAGTCTCCTGATCTTCGAGGAGCTCCGGTTTCGCAGGAGGACTGGTCTTCACCGAGACACGCATCATGCCTAGTGTCACCGCCCAAGACCGACGGATCCGGTCGGCAACGGTTTCCTGCGGCTCCTTCGGAGTCGCGTCGTCGAGGGTGGCGTCGTCAACGGACGCGTTACCTTCATCTTGAGGGCGCTCCTCAGGTTCGGGTGAAGGGGAGGGAGACGCAGTAAGCATAGCAGGGTTAAAAGGAATGGAGGACATGATGGTATAGCGATGAAGAGATTATCGCGAAGACGCGATGGATAATTGAATTGAAGAAGAGAAGCGCGACGCGAGGCCGGTTCTTTTATGCCCGAAACGAACCACATTATGTCAGCACAATAGCGCTCGCAGTCCACAAGCTCGCAAAACGCCGGTGGACCGTTCCACATACGCTTTCAACGCGTCCTACCCACGGTCACGTGACTTTCCTCGTCGAAATTTTACCAAGTCTCTCCGCCCCTATATACACTGACTGGGGACAGTCAGAAGCTAAGTTCCTATGAGATGTAGAGACTAATATCTCTGTGGCCTTGCAGGGGTCTAAAATCCCATTCTTACTACCACTTCCTCACATAGCGCGACTCATACCTCACGCAGCGCGCCCCCGCGCTTTGTCGGCCGCTCGCAAGCGCCAGCGCTCCGGTCGCTTCTTAGTCGCGCATCGGCGCGCACATCCTTGGTTCCGTCGCACGTCCTCCGTCCATCCATTCCATGTCCGTTCGGTTCGTCGGTGCGTATTCCGATTCTATTTTCATTGATTTAACATATCTCCGGCGCTTATGGTCATATTTCGTATGTTTCCGTTATGAACCCTTATTACATATTATCTCGCGTCCGCTTCGCTTCTCGGCTCGCTTTAGCGCTTGACAGCGCTTATCATTACTTAGTATATATAGACGTACATAAACTGTGTAAGGGTATCTTTTCCTGCCCACACGTCGTTGGACTATAAGTCTAAAGTTATCCTCTAAAAACTAGAAAGGGTATCAAAGTACAATACGAGCGCCGTCGCCGTACTCTACTAGAAACTCTGTCAAATTAGTATTCTGACTCATTAAGAGTCACTGCGCTCTATCACCCCCGCGCGCATCGCTTCTGCTTAAAGCGCGCGCTTCCGTATAAGTCGCGCGCCGATATCTGTCGTCGGCCGCTATCGCTCATCGGCGCCTCACGTCGCTTTCGTTCGCTCGCGCTTCGCTCATTGTTGCGCGCCTAACCAGGCTTGACCAAGCGCCCGGTTCAGTGTTTCCCTCCGTTTATACACCTAGAGGAACCTTCTCAGTAGCAATCCCCTTGGGCCGACGTATATCTCGCTCACCGAGGACTACTTGAGTTATCTCACACCACCTATTTTCACCCACTTCCCATTCCTCTTCTACAACGGTCATCACTCTTTATATACAAAAAAGAGTGGGTGCATGGGCAGGGCGGAAACACGAGGGCTCAGAGTGCATTGGAATGGGTGAGTGCAAGACAAGCAGCATGTAGTACTGCACGCTACCATGCTTCATGGGGTGCATTGAATGTTGTAACACTTGGATCGGTGTTGGACATGTATCCCATTGAAAACTCATCTTACATCCTCAACACACTTCCAATTGTCCGAATGTTCCATGCACTTGTCTGAGTCGTCCAAAGGTCATCCGTCCATTTCCAAGGCCTTTCTAGCTTTTCCAATCATCCATACCATGTCCTATCCTTATCTGTTTGTCTTCACTGGTGCATTTTTCACTTGGTTATCTGTTATTGATTATATCTAGGGGCACATACATCAAAAACCCTTGCTAATATGTATAGATATGCACCTCGTGCATTATTACATGTATATCTTCATAGTGGCTCGCCTTGAGTCTTATTACATTTCAGATGTCTTATCTCGCTACAGTTTTCGCCTACACAGATTCCGGACTTTCATGCTGTAGGATATATTCTGGCTCACTAATACTCGCAACTCATTTCACTTCCCTTGCTACAAGTCATAGTTAGTAGAGTCGCTTTCAAATTTTAGTACTTCACACAATCAATTTTTGTTCATTCAGAATGATTGTCTGGCCTCACTGCTGCCATTTTGCTATTGAATTCCTTAAGTCTTCTGATGGACTTTGCTAGTCATACTATGCAGAGTTCTATATTTTGACAAAACCGCCGTATTCTCTACCAGAAACCTACCAGTTTCATCGGAAGCTCACTGGAAGCTTCGCACAACCTCGGACCTTCATTTCTCAATGTCGGACCTCAACCGGACACTTTGGACAACTCTTTGGACACTTTGGACAATTCTTCGGAATTCTGAACGTACTTGAGGTATCTTTTCCTTCTCCCTCCTTCGATCTTAACTAGATATCCCTTGCATTTTATATCAAGAGATAATCCTACAGGCAGTCTCTTTGGGACAAACATCTCACTCACACTTTGAGTCTTAAGGTAACACCTTTTGTATAGCCCACCAGGAATCAACTCTTTACAATGTGCTGGCCTGAGAGCTTGGAAAGGTGGGATGGAAAGGGGGACTTCAGCCACTGAAAGATGAGGATATCAGACCACTTATTGATCTGTATGCCATGCCAGGGCAGGGGAGATAAAAGCTGATGTGGATTTGGAGGATGAGTGGCATGGATAGTGATGGAGATGGCACAGATGAAGATGGTGAGCTGCGATATTCAACATCGCATTCTAGACTAACATTCATATAGGTGTAAGGGTAGAATGGTGCAAAGCCCAAGCTTGTGCAATGCACTGGTCTGAGGACATTGAGCTGCTTCACGAGGAGATGTACTGTGTCCTTCAATTTCTTCAGTAGCAGGCTACCTGGTGGGATGAACAAGGGAATCAGTGTGTAGAGGAGGATAAAGGATGTCTTGAGGGTATACAAGCTTATGTGGCCAAGCAAGGACACATTCGCCACATGTTCACTGATCAGTTTCACACTTTATGGTCTCCTTTCTTATCTCCCGACGCCGTACCATTAACAAGGCTTGTATCTGATGCAGACCATACTGCTGACCTCCCTAATCATTCAGCACCATCTCCACACAATATCTAGTTGCTTGTATCATTATCATTGCCAATTTGTGTCTATTTTTCATGCTCTAACTAATGTGTGATATATGTATAATACTTGGTGCCTTAGATCTGATCTGATGCAATAGTAAGGTACAGTTTCAGTATGGGGAAATGCTTCTTGTCATCTCATCGTCTTCTGCTCATGATAGGGAACAGTCACCAGCATGTGAATTTGTCTTTGAATACCAGAGATGGGCGTAGCAGAAGGGACTGTGTCTTACAACTGTAATGAATCAATGCATGATTTAGACTTACTAGTGTAATTGTTCATGCATTACAATAAACTGACAATTGTAAGACTTAATGCATTATACCCCCAGGGTGTTGTGTATTAATTGAGTACACCAAAGACATGGAAATGAAATTCATGCAGCATCATGACAGGAATGATCAATAGAATGAAATACAGTGGTGAATAAATTTGGTAGATGGGCCCCAGCACTGCATTAATGTGGTGTTCGTAGAACGTTCACACGTGAGAGTTGATTGGGTAGAATAGACTTAGAGGCTCGAATGAGATAACTGTCTGAAACTAAGTATATTTGGGGGTGAAAGATCAGCTGCCCTAACAGTAGATATATGTCGGCTTATATACTGTAGGGTAAGAATTCTATGGAAGAAGATGGAATGAATGTATATGAGTATCTAAAGAGAGTGATGAAAGTAAATATCAGTTGCTAACATCAATGAGTAGATGTTGGCTTTTGACGAGTGTTATATATGCCCTCCAGGTCCTCTAAATGGGAGGATCTTTCTTCAGGTGATGCGAGTTCCTTTAGTTCTTGCGTGTTGGTCCAAGGGATGCGAAGGCAGCTGAGAGAAGGACCAAGGTAAGTATGTTTACTATCAATATACTAATAAGGATGAGTCTACCGAAAACATCTTCGGTGGTGACATCTGGCATCTGTGAAGCCTGTTCGAGGTCAAGCTGTTTGGCAGCCGCAATAATGTCCTCTACGTCAGGTCCGGGGTCTGTTGCAGGTATGGTACATGCGGGAGTGAGAGCTAAGATGGTAGCAGCATTGCTGGTCACTTCAGCAATGACTTGGGCAGCTGTGTGGGGTTGAGGCTGGTGACTATGGGCCAGCCATTCACGAGAGTAGTAGTCAGGGCGAGCAGAGCAAGACGATGGACCAGACATAGAGGTGCAATGGTCTAAGGTGAGGTTACGGCTGCGATGGGCATGGCACCTGAGTTCATGAGCACATTCGGCTCGGAGCTCTTGGTCGAAGGCATGGGACTCCTTTCGAGTAGCTAGCTCTTCTGGGAAGGGAGAGGCAAGGTGAGCTGGGGCGTGACGTGAGTCAGCAAAAGGATGCTCAGGGCCTCAGCTCTGAAAAACCGCGTAAATGCTCCTAGGGCATCAGCATCCTTGTTAAGTCTTCGAGGAGGGGGGTAACACCCTCCATGGCCCCTTTGTCCCCTTCCAGGACAGCCTCTGCCTGCCCGAGTGGACTGGTGAGTCAGGGCATGCTCTCCAGGCTCATGACGAGTGGGTGAGACATCGATGAGCATTGCGTCATGTGAAGGAGGAGGTGGTGTGGCTGACATGATGGGGAGGTCACGATACTGAAGGTCTGGGGTCGGCTCACTCGTTATATATGAGGAGGAAGGCTCGCTTAGAGGGATCTGGTTGGCAAGGTCAGACAGCATTTGGTCTGTAAGACCGAACACAATCTCTTGGGCTGAAGGAGATACTTCTGTGGCACAAATGGGGATAGAGTTTGATGCAGCTGAAATTTTTCTCGGCAGGTGGGAGATGCCTGGAATGCCCAGAGCCTCAAGATACTGGGAGAGGGCTTCGAGTTGAGACACCTGGTGGTAGGGTAGCCATACCCTGTTGCCAGTAGAGTATTCAACTTTGAATAATGTGTCAGGTCCAGTGCCCTGGTGATCAGCTATTTGAGACACTGACCATTCTTCCAAATGTCCAATATCAGACATGTGTTCCAGCTGTCAGCCAGGGAAGTGACAGTCGTCATTAGGAACGTGGAGATGAAGGAGGTGAGCGTGGAATGCTGGGTGTATTCCTCGTTGCTTAAGTTGCGAGGGGAGGTCTAATAGGAATGAATTATTCCTGTAGTCATCAATAATATGATAGGGTCCAATATACTTGGGTGTGAGCTTTCTGGCCCGCCCCTTTGGTAGCGAAAGGTTCTCAGTTGATAAGTATACGAGGTCCCCTTTGACGAAAGGGGACTCTGCTCATTTATGGTTGGTGTTCGACGTGTTTTTTTACGCGAGTGGCTATGATTGAGTCATGTGTGCTCATAACCACATCTTTCATATGCTGGGCGAAGACATGTACTCTGGGAAATTCGGAGTTGGTGTTCCATATGAGGGGAGGAGGGAGACGACCATAATTAAGTATGAAAGGGGGGTACTTTGTGGTGTCAGAGCAGGCAGAGTTGATGGCAAATTCTATTGCTGGGAGTTTTATAGCCCAATCATGCTGATTTGGAGACACGATTTGATGGAGCATCTGCGTGATCATTTGGTTAGCCCACTCAGTTGCTCCATCTGACTGTGGGTGGAACAATGTGGACATTTGGAGCTCTACACCTGTGAGTTGGTGTAGGCATTGCCAGAAAGTGCTAGTAAATAGGGTGTCACGATCGCTGACAATGTTAGATGGCATACTGTGATGCTTGTATACTAAATTAAACATCACTTCAGTGATATCCTTGGCCCTGTAGGTTTGCTTGGTCACGGCTAGATGCACCATGGACGTGAGGTGGTCAATTGAGACTATGATCATATCGAAAATGCCCTGTAAAGTCTTAGACTCAGGCAGTGGTCCAATGAAATCCACACCTATAGTTTCCCAAGGTCACATTGGGACCTCTAGCATCTGGAGTAGCCCATAAGGCTGATGATTAGCGGGCTTAGACACTTGGCATGTCGGGCAAGATTCACAGAATGCCTGGACATCAGGAAGCATACCTTTCCACCACACATTTTCACATAGGTAGAGTAGCGTTTTGGCAGGTCCAAGGTGTGCTAGGATCGAGTGAGCATGAGAAATGATAATTTCTCGTACTCGCTGTTGTCCAATTTTAATATCCGGTACGCAGAGGGTGCATTTTCCTTTGTCCCTCAGGTAAATTCACCCATTGCTGACCTCAAAGTTCTTAAATGCTGCTGGACTTGCAAGGATTTTGGTGAAGAAAGGGTCACCATCGTATTTGTGAGCGATTTGCTCGTGGATGTCAGAGGAGGGGTCACCCAATGTGATGACTTCAGTTAGGTGAGGCGGAGGTGTGAGGTTTAAGTTGTCAGGCACGCTAGTTTCAAGTTGTGGGTCCTTGTTTGGTCTGCTTATGTCAACTTGGCCAGGGGCTATGTCATCTAGGTTCTGGGTTCCTGTGACGTCTTTGCTTATGTCATCTGGTTGGTCTGGTGTTTGTTTGGATCACATGACTTCTTTGCTTACATCATGTTGTAGGCTCTTGTTTACTGGTGAAGTGCGCCTTCCTTTGTTCTCATTGCTAATTATCTTTACGCCAGTCACCTTTCCACCCACCAGTGATTCTGGAGGGTTTCTACCTACTCTCAGGATCACTTTCTTGATTCTGGTGACAGGTGAGATTCCCGCTGCGCGCTTGGAAGCTAATTCTTCTTCATGTCGCAGTGGTTCACCATGGCCGGCGATATCCTGGTCTACCGAGTCATCAACTTGCAGCCGGTCTGCATTGTCTGTGTCCCCGGTGTCCCCCTCCTTGAGGGATCCCATGTCGTTCGCCAGTTTGAGTGATCTCGTGTCGCTGGACGGTTTAAGCAATCTCATGTTGTTTGCCGATTTGAGTGATCTCATTTCGCTTGCTGGTTTGAGCGATCTCATGTCGTTTGCCGGTTGGGGAAACCTCAAGGCAGTCCTGGTAAGTGGTTTTCCACTGGGGTCACCCTTACTGACGCCATGTTCGTCCAGTAGCTTGGATATGACAAACGAGTTTGTCAGGGCTTGTTGGGGAACACCTCTGTCCTGGGGTTTTGCCAAAGCCTTCTGAGGACTACCTCTACCCTGAGGAGTGGCCATGATTTGTTGTGGCATGCCTCTGCTTTGAGGGTTTGTCATGACTTGTTGAGGCACGCCTCTGTCCTCCAGGTCTGTCATGACTTGTTGCGGTGGAGTGGGGCACCCCCAGCCAAGGGGTGTAGAAACAGGGGCGAAGTCGGAGGTTCAAGTAGCTTAGTCAGCCCATGTGTGCCATTCAGGGCGCAGTAGTAGACACGAACTCTATCCCATTCAGGTGCCACGCACATTCACCAAGGCTGGAGCCACTGCCCCATCGTGGTGAGAGAGTGGGATTCGATCTTCGCATCAGCGCATATCTGCTTCCGCATCAGAATTCTCAAGTTCTATTAGATTGGTTCAGAAACAGTGATTGGTCGATATAACGTTACAGCATTGAAAATGTCAACGGAAAGCAAGGCTTAGAACATCAACGACCAAACGTCAACGCACACGTGCAGAACGCATTCTGTTATTATTGTCTTCAAAAAGGATGATAAGAAATAACACCAGAATGCCCCCAAAAGCTCAAAAGCAGCCAAGAGGTCCGAAAGGACAATTCATCTCAAAAAAAAGCCTAACTAGCCTCTCTGACGCCTCTTCTTTGAACACATCAGCTGAATCTTCCCCACTAGATACACCAGAGCTCACATCTAATGAGATAGAAGACCAACCCACTGACCAGGAGAACTCAGAATACGAGTCCCACGAGGTTCGCCAACAGTTAGAGCAGACTGACGAAGAAGATCAAGAGTTGTTAGTAGGAGCACCAGATCCAGAGGCTAATACACTTCCTATCTTCGACGACCAATCGTCAAAGATCCTAAGCACCATCATACAAGCACAGAAGCCAATCACACCGTGGCCATTCCCACCTGCTACACCAACCAAGACCTTCCT
Organism: Suillus fuscotomentosus; assembly: GCF_016647785.1. Classification (NCBI taxonomy): domain Eukaryota; kingdom Fungi; phylum Basidiomycota; class Agaricomycetes; order Boletales; family Suillaceae; genus Suillus; species Suillus fuscotomentosus. The sequence goes on from NW_024539740.1 coordinate 43,079, forward strand.
AAAACCCATTGTTGCCAAAGCTGCTCCGCAACCGCCAAAGATGAAAAAGATGTCAGGAAATAGTAACACACCAGGATGGTTCCACAGCAAAGCCGATGAGAACGCGCAGAACTTTCTGCGCGAAGTCGTTACGTTGTGCTCAACAAACTAAAAACAGAGCAAGGAAAGATCACAGTATTCAGCACTCTACTCTCGACAGGCTCAATCGCAGACACGTGGTGGAACAAGTTAGATAGTTCGCACAAGAACTCGTGGGCGGACGTTAAAACAGCATTCTCAAACCGTTGGCTGGCAATCACAGTAGCCGAAAAAACGGGGCTTGACTACCAGTGAGAGATATTAGCGCTGCGACTAAAGGAGGAAGAAGTAGGCAAACAGATCACAGTCACAGGCGTTCCTACGTGGGCACACCTCCAATTCCACATGAATTTACAACAGCTCATTAACGAAGCTGGAGTCAACACAATAGCAGGGCTCGTGTATCAAGTCCGAGAGAACCTACCAATGGTAATCAAGGAGCTCACGACTCCGGGGTTAGCAGAATGGAGCAAGTTTCTAGATGAGCTGAAGGCGCTGGATACAAACAAGTTAAGGGAAAAGGCGGAGACGGTAAGGAAGAAGAAAGAGGAAGAGAAGATGCAGAGTGCTCGCCTCACAAGGCTCGAGACGATGCAAATGGACGTGATAGAAGTCATGCATTTACAACTACAGCGCACTAACTTGGGGCCCACCACAACCGAACGAAGTACCACGCCACCATCCAACCTAACACCATGCATACGCTACGTCAACAGAGAGCTCAGGACAATCCCTCAACAAGCAAGTCGTCAGCGCCAACCTCTTACACAGGAAGAACAAGATATCATGAGATGTCACGTCAATGACATAGCCCACCATGCAGACACCACCGTAGGTCGAGCAGCGTATGATGACCAGCTCAAACAATGGTTCGTGAAGTATGGGCAAACCGGATGAGTTACAGAGACCACCCAGTTCCCACTCCGCCCAGGCAGCGCCATGATATGCTCGGGTGAATGTTTCAAATGCGGTGCACATGGACACAGATCCGCAGAGTGTCGAGTCCCGGAGACATCGTAACTACTAATCCAGGAGAGAATCTGGAGAAGTTTAGCAGTGAGAGCGCTAGGTAACTTCAATCGAGCAAATGCAGTGCAAATCGACGTAGCATTTGAGGAAGAGTACACGCAGTGGGACCAGGGAAAAGAATCAGGGTCGTCAGTGTAGAGGGACACCAGACGACCCAAACAGACAGCATACCTCAGCAAATTGAACGGTCAGTCCTCGTACGTGAAAAGGCGATGCACGAGGACAATTCCCAAAGCCCCGTCAGAACAGTCATAGACACAGAACCAGACAGTGTATCAACAGCAAATGATCAATACAATGTCAGTGACTTGTACTCGACGGCGGAAAATGGAAACGGAAATCAGCGCTGCCTACTGTTCCTGCAGTATACCTCATTCCTAGGTCCAAAAGGCGAGGTGATTAGAGTCAAAGCCTTATTTGATGAAGGAGCGATGACAAGCATCATCTGCACATCAGTATTCGAAAGTGTCAAACATAGGCTATGCAATTGGAGTCCATCGACAAAACGCCTCCGCATGGCAAATGGAGCAATAGTTCAGTCAGAGGCAGTTTGGAAAGGAGATGTGGTTATAGGAGGAGTACGAGCACAAGGGGAATTTGAAGTGCTACAGAGCAGGGGAGGTTGGAAGTTCCTGTTTGGAAAGCCGCTGTTACAAACCTTCAAAGCGATCCATAACTACGAAGTCGATGAAGTCCAAGTTACAGGAATCGGAGGCACAACAATGCTACGGAACCAATCACAAGCAGCAAGAGCAAGTATCAAGGATGAAGATGTGACTCCAACCCACACAATATTGCAAGAAGCATCAAAAGGAACAATGGCTGACGAAGAACCCATACCAGTAAACGAACATGACACCTCCCTGAAGGAAATACCTACAGAATTCTTGGCAAATGACGAAGCAACGTTCACTCGACTAACGGAACCCCACAACCCACGAAGAGCAGCCTGGATAGTGAAACATGTTCAGTACGGAAAAGACCTCACACCAGAAGAACTCAAACAGGTAAAAATGCTTGTCATGGACTATGCTGACATCTTCGCATGCTCTCTAGGAGAGGTACTGCCAGTCCCAGGAGCGATCCACCAACTGAACATTCTGGAAGGAACAACCTTTAATCTCAAAGTCAATCAATGACCGCTCACTCCCCCGCAAATACAGTTCTTACATGGGAAAATCGACGAAATGATCAAAGCCAGAATCATTGAGCATGCACCACCGGAAGCAGTCAAGTGTTGTGCAAACACAGTCTTGGCAAATAAAGCACACGAACAGGAAGGTATGACGCTAGAAGAGCTGCAACAAGTCATCAACAAACAGTGTCTACGAAGCGGCCAACCACCGGCATTCACGCGGCCAGAGCACGAAGTACCAGAAGAACATGGAAGGATGGAAAACCCACCGAAACCACAAAAATGGAGAATCTGTCAAAATTTTAACAAAGTCAGCAAGGTCACAATGATCGCACCAATGCCTCAAGGCGACATCAGGGCCAAACAGTTAAGATTAAGTGGACATAGGTATGTATCTGTTGTCGACTTCACATCGGGATTCTACGCAATAGAAATCCGGAAGAATCACGACCGTACACAGCATTTTATATCGAAGGAAGAGGCTATTTCTGGTACAAAAGGATGCCGATGGGTCTGACGGGCGCACCTTCAACTTTCTCTGAGATGACAGCTAACAATTTGCATGATATACTAGCAGACAGTATCATGGAACTGTTCATTGACGATGGTGGATGCGCAGCGAACACGTTTCAGGATATGATGGACAAACTGAAACAAATTTTTCAGAGGTGTCGCGAACATCATATCTCGCTTTTGCCAACAAAATGTCGTTTATTTATGACGGAAACTATGTTCGCAGGAGCTACAGTAGGCCCAGAAGGCGTACAACCAGATCTAGCTAAGTTAACTGCAGTAGTCAATTGGGAGCAACCACCGGACGCACTTAATCTCGAATCGTTTTTAGGATTAACCAGTCATTTCAGAGATTTAATTCAAAGTTACTCGCTACGGGAAGGACCACTATGGAATCTTGTCAAAGGAGCACCGCTAACAGCACCTTACACGAAGAACATGTACAGGTGAACATTACGAAGCTTCAAACTACAAGACCTCTGGAAAGACGAACACACGAAGGCTTGTCTGGATCTCAAAGCCGCACTCATGTCAAAACCAATCCTGCAAGGTCCGAAATATGACGGCTCCAACTTCATTGTAACATCAGACGGCTGCGCAGAAGGCTTTGTGGCAGTACTGTCACAATGGAACCGCACAAAAAGCCCATCTGGGAAATGGACAGAGCGCTTACACCCAATCGCATTCACATCAAAACGCACATCCCAGACAGAATGAAACTACAAACCGTTCCTGCTCGAGTTTGCAGCCTTGAAATTCGCATTAGACAAATTCTCTGACGTCATTTGGGGATTCCCGGTTGAAGTGGAAATGGACTGTCAAGCATTAAAAGACATACTGATCAGTAATCGTCTGAATGCAGCGCACGCACGATGGAGAGACGGAATCCTGGCTCATAACATAGTGGATGTTAGACACGTACCAGGGAAACTCAATGTTATAGCAGACAGATTAAGCAGACAGTGGGAGGGACACCCAAGAAATGTAGAATTACTTGACAGGAGTGAATGGACGGTTAGCGAAGACTGGGAAGCTAATACGGGTTTGATCAACGACTTACTTCAGGTATCTACTAACATTGAAGACTCAACAGCATCACAGCTCCTGCAACGGTTTGCAGACAAACCAGTATTTCGCGAGGTCATTGAGGCGATGCTGCAAATCGATAGAGGAGCCAATGTTCACAATAGGAAACAAGCAAGACATCGTGCATCCCAGTACTTGATCAAAGACGGGAAGCTCTGGAAAATATATGATGGAACTGCAGTCAGAGCCTGCAGCAAAGTAGAATGCATCAACAAAGAGGAAGCTCGAGCATGAGCAGCAAAGCAGCATGATGAAGGTGGGCATTGGGGACGAGACACGATCAAAATAGCACTAATGGACCAGATATACAGCCCAAAGCTGGATGCTTCTATCATGACAGCAATCAGCAATTGTAGCCGTTGCAAGAACTTCGGTGCGTCACATCTTCACTCACTATTAGAACCGATAACGCGCCGGCATCCTTTTGAACTTTAGTTGGAGATTACCTCACATTGCCAAAGGCAAGAGGGTACAACACGTTAGGAGTGTACTTAGACATGTTTTCCCAACACATGTGGGCGTTCAAATATAAGTCGGCAGGGACAGCGAAAACAATGGTCGACAGCCTGGCGAAAATCTTCAAGAACTTCACAGCGTTGGAAACCTTCATGTCAGACGGAGGGAAACACTTCAACAATACTGTTGTCAAAGACTTCTGTGCTAAGTGGAACTGTAGTACTCATGTTATTGCGGCACACTCACCATGGATAAACGGTTTAGTTGAAGGCACGAACAAAATCTTGTTACATGTGCTAAAGAGGTTATGTGTGCCGAACATAGGAGAAGACAACCATGAAGCACTTTCATGGGACAAGCTACCACTCAACTGGCCAGATCATCTGGATGATGCAATCTTAGTGCTCAACCACCGCATACTGCCAGCGCTGAAGTTCTCACCGAAAGAATTACTCCTGGGACAAGTAATCAATACGCCACACATGGACCTCAGCAACAGTACCTCCGCAATATGTATATCAGATGTTGGCATGCAAATGGCATACGTAGCTCAACAACAATTGGACGGCTACAACACTGCAGTTCGACACACCATCAAATGTAAGGCAGCATTTGACAAATGAGTCCTAGGACGCACACCAGGTGAAGTCATATTTTCTAAAGGACAATTAGTTCAATTTTATTGCAGTAATCTCGACTATACATTTGATACCAAATGGAAACTACTCCCCAAATGGTCCCCACCCCATCGCATCACCGAACGACTCCGGAATTCCTACAAGATAGAGACACTGAACGGAGAAGCGATAGCAGGAGAAATGCACGCCCGATGTTTACGAACGTTCATACCACAGGAAGGTACAAAACTAGCCGAAGAACAGCAGAAGCTTGAGGAACAGTTGCAAGCGCAGCAAGAGGAGAATCACGGGAAGGAGAACAGAAATGATGAAGAACAAGAAAGTGAGAGCAGCGAGGAAGAAGAACAAAGGAGTGAGGACAGGAATGAGGAGGAGCAAGAGTGTGAGAGCGAGGAGGAAGAACAAGGAGAGAGCAGCAGATGACGAGAGAGGGCGATGAGGACGCCGCCAGGCTTTTTTCAAGGGGGGCACTTGGAGTGGGGCACCCCCAGCCAAGGGGTGTAGGAACAGGGGCGAAGTCGGAGGTTCAAGTAGCTTAGTCAGCCCATGTGTGCCATTCAGGGCGCAGTAGTAGACATGAACTCTATCCCATTCAGGTGCCACACACATTCACCAAGGCTGGAGCCACTGCCCCAGCGGTCCGCCTCTGCTGACCGGGTTTGTCAAGACTTGTTGCAGTGCGTCTCCGCCCTGGCCATCCTGGTTACTTTGGTGACCGTGTTTGGCATGCTTGCAGCCAGGTTGGGTTTTGCCAGGACTACTGACTATCTTTTCTGCCAGGTGCGCGGATCATCTGTTCTCGGTCGCACCCAGAAAGAGAGGAGTGCCAGTGTATACCAGAGCCGTGACAAAGTTGAGGAGGAGTGTCCTGGGTGCGTCTTCCTCCTCTACACTCACAAACTCACTTTGAGCCCTTACAGTACCCTTAGGCTCATTACTGTACATGCATGACAGTGCATCTGCAAGGGTGTTTTCAGCCCCTGGTAAGTACTTTATTTGAAAGTCGAACTTGCTCAAAGCTTCCAACCACCTGCCCTGTCTAGGCGACAGCTTATTCTGAGTTGTGATCCACTCTAGGCCCTTATGGTCCGTGAATATGTGGAATTGGACGCCAATAAGTAGTAAGTGCCGAAAATGTTTTAAGGATTCTACTATTGCTAATAGCTCTTGTTCGTGGACTGGGTAATTCTGCTGTGCAGAATTAAACTTCCCAGACCAGAATGCCACCACATCAGCCTTTTGAACCAGGTCTCCTTGCGACAGCACGCCACTCGCTCCTGTGAAAGATGCGTCAGTTACTAGGTTAACGGGGAAGGTGCCATTAATCGTGTTTGGTAAGTCGAGAGCTTTTCGCCTCGTGTCTCGGTGAGCATTGACACACGCCCGGACTAGATCAAACGCTCACTGATCTGTTGGGGTCCAGTCCCAACGGGTGGTGTGTGCAGCCACCTTTGAGAGATGCTGCATGTGCACTCTTATGCCTTCGCATCTGGCAGCCAGGTAACTGACCGAACCTATGAATTGCATTGAGAGTCCTTTGGAGGTAGGTGTTTTCCAGTTGGTGATTTTGTCAACCTTATGCAGATCTAGACGAATACCTTGGTCGTCGATGACATGTCCCAGTATGGTGAGTTCGGTCTTAAAGAACTGGAGCTTGTGCTCACTAAGGTAGAAGTGATTATCCCTCAGAGTATCTATCACAGTCTGGACGTGCTGTACGTGATTGTCAGCCATGTCCAAGTACACCACAATGTCGTCAAGATAGACATCCATGAAAATGCCTATAAAGGGGCCAAAAATGTGATTCATCAAAGATTGGTATGTTGCTCCCGCGTTACAATCACCTATTTGCATAATGTGGCTTATCATGGTACCATCAGGTGTCGTGAAAAGGGACTTTGGCACATCTTCGGGTACGATTCTGATCTGCTCATAAGCGTCTTTCCCATCGAGTAAGGATCAGAACAGGTGTGACGATACATTACACAGGATGGTCTCGATATCTGGGAGAGGAGATGCAAGTTTTTGGGTGTTCTTATTCCTCTGTCTGGTATCTAGAGTGGTATGTAACTGAAGCTCACCGTCTTTAGTAGCTTTCCTCATCATGATCATAGGTACTGCATTGGTGCCACTAAAGAACTCCCAATGGCCGGTACATATATAGTTGTCCTGTTTGGTATGCCACAGTGGGCGAAGAACCTCCAGGCATTTCAACTGATGCCACGAGTAGGCATAGTTCTCATCCATGAGTGGGATGACATGGTTGAAGGCTCAGAGTGGTGGCAAAGGTGTGTCAACGGCCTCTTTACATATGTCTATTGCGTACTGATGAAGTTTTGCAGATAATTTCTCGACACTATCATTCTGGATGCTGGATTCGCGCAGTTCTAAGACTTGCGTTTGGGAGCCTCTCACAGGTAAGGGTTCAAGACTCCGTATTTTAATTTCAGGCAGGTTGAATCCAAGTAAGACTTGGTGCTGAAATAGGAAAGGCATCCCTAGTATGACATTGTAGGACTCTAGGTTGGCTATGTCAAAGGTGCGTGGACACTTGATGTCTTGATATGTTAGCTCAGCGCGGGTGGTAGCTTTGACAGTGCTCTGAGATCTGGATACTGCAAGTTGCAATGGAATCGGCTTATCCAGAAGTTCATATGGCAACTTCAGTTGGTCGACTATCGTGCTTGATACGAAATCAGTGAGTGACCCAGAGTCAAGCAGAGTTCGACATGGCTTATCATTCAACAGTACTATGACAACTATGGACTTTGGCAGGATGCGTGTGGCAGACTTAGGTCTAGCGGCCTGACGTTGCAGAGAACGGAGCTCGGGTAAGTCCACTTTTGATCGGGAAGACATTCCACAGAATAACTCACCTATTCCGTCAGATTCTTCATCCTCGCTTGACTCACAACTCTCCAATCCAGGTACGTTGTCTTCTGAACTGTCCCTTTCAGTTTCACCAAAGTCACTACTCCCCCATTCTGATGTCTCCCAAGACGAACTGTCAGAGTCGTCTTGGTCAGATGTCTTGTCATCGGGCCTAATGCAGGTACCATCTGCATTAAAGCATGTGAGAGAAGACTTGGTCTTCACGAGATTTTCATGGTTGTAGAGCTTCAGAATGGTCAGCCATTCTACAATATCAAATGAAGGGTCGCTCAACTGTGAGTAATAGATAATGTACTCATCCTGGTTGTGCCTATCGCTCAGAAGGTAGGTCTCCTTGTCTCCCCAGGATGTCAAGCTGAACCAATCCTTTCTAAAAGGGCTGTAGATCGGGTCAGTGAACTCATCCGAGAGGAGGGGAATGGCCAATCTAAGTTTGGCTAGCATGCAGTGGGTCACGACTAGATGTTTAGCGTGTTCTAACCTTTTGAGTTGACTTAGTTCATCAATCATATTGACGGTGAAGCCGTATAGTCCTTGAGCGGTTCCTTCAGCTATGGCGGCAGACCTTATATCAGCAGTTGTTACTCCTATGGTGTTTGAGCGTAGGTGAGTGGTTTTCAGTTGTTGGTAGGGGGGCAAACAGTGACGTTTAGGGCAATCTTTGGCGAGGTGACCCGTTTGTTCACACTCAAAGCATTGGTTAAGTTCTTTGAGTTAAAGGATGGTCTCTGTACTCTTAGCATTGCAGGGAAGGTGTTCATGGCCACTGGACTTACTCCCTGTATGTTTAGTGCCTTTATTATCGTGGTGGGTCCTAGCTGATGCTCCATGGTGATTGATAGCATTTGCAGTTAGAGTTTGAGTCTGGGGATGATTATCCCTTCTGCCACCACGGTGATCATGTTGGTTAGATTGGGACTCCTGGTCCACAGCACCAGCAGCCAACATAGAGTTCAAGGCAATCAAGACATTTGGGTCTCTTAGGTTCTCAAGGAATGCTCGCTCAGTGTGTAACACTTTCCGTTCAATGGTGTCCATGCTGACAGTATTAGGATCATATCCTTTATCAACTAGGGATGCCTTGATGAAAGGCTTACAATTTATCCAAGATTGTCGGACCAGCTCACGCTCTCCTACATCTCCAGCAGTATCAGCTAGCTCTCGGAGCCGGCGTATATAGTCATGCATGGAGTGGTGACCTTCCTGCTTGCAGTCTAGGAACTTCTGTCTTTGTGTCATGCGGAAGTCGGTGGGGAAGACGTAGTCAAACAGGTGTTCAAAAAACTCAGTAAGTGAGTACCATTTCTTCAAGTCTAGTATATCATGCTCATAGAATCTGTAGGCGTTCCCACCAAGGTATTTTCCAAGCATTTTGATGCTTTGCTTGGTGGATAACTTGGCTTGATCCCTCCAGTCTCACACCTCTTGCACCCATTTCTTGAACGTTGAGGAGTTGGCTTCTCCATTGTAGGTGAAGGGAGGCTCGTGTTTGAGGAAACCTTGCTGATATTTGAGCAGGTTTAATTGTGCTCGGTGTTTCCTCCTGGCGGCACACTTATGACGCTTAGTGCCTTCTGAATCACTGGAGTGATCAGACTCAGGTTCCATAGCAAGGATCTTCGTGTTGGGGTCGTCCAAGGATTTATCATCGGACTCATCTTCCTTGAAGTGAGTCTGTGATGTCCTCAATTTCTTCTTGTCCGGGTTCAGGTGTGCCTGTTTGGACGTCTTACGGTTCTTTCCCCTTTTTAGATCGCGATCGTCATCAGATGTCTTGGAGGACGACGTCTCACTCTCAGAGTCAGATGACGAGTCCAATGAGTTGGATTCACTCAGGTCACTGCCCGCCATTGCTCTCTTGATGGAGCTTTTATCTGGGAGCAACGAAGATGCTCACCAGTACCTGGTGTCGTCTTTCGTCATTCTAGTTGGCTGACTTTTAGGAATGGCCGGTGGGTCAGCAACTCCTGCTGGTTGAGCACCTAGAGATGGGTTCATGACTATGCTTGGTGGGTCATTGTCTGTCTTGATGGTGACCTTCGGCTCACTAATGTTTTGGGTCACGTTTTCAGGTTTCTCAATGGGCGTCTCATCCTCATTTGCGGGAGGTGGCTTGTTGGGACTAGGAGCACAGTAAGTGTCTTTTACCAGCTGCTGGGCCATGTCATCCCTTGTTTGTGCCTCGATGACCATTAATTTGAGTTCTTTGACTCGTTCTTGCAGGTTTTTGATTTCCTCGCACTTTTCGGTGAACTACGCCCTGGCTGCCTTCTGGAAGCCTTTAAGGGCGAAGTTCTGGAATCTGATGGGCCCTCCTCAGTTATCATCATCTCATAGCCTGCGGAGGGATTCATCTGACTTGTCTGGACCTGGTTGGTTGAGTTCAGCCATTTCCTCATCAAACTTGGTCCAGTCTCGCAAGTGACTGGTGAGTTTGCTTAGTTTAGGTTGGTCATTTTCTTTATTAGTCTCAAGTTTACCCTTGTCAGACGTAGTGCTGGCAGGTTCAGGTGCTGGGAATTCAGGTACGTCCCCCAGTTCTTCATCGTCGGTCAGCTCTGACCAATCAAAGATGGCTTGCTGTTACAAGTAACATCGGCTACATGGCCCCCCTATCATTTTTCCTTCGTCCTCGCCCTCGTATGCCTCCGGCTCATACTTCTCTATCGACTATCCGTTGACCGGATCCTCGGGACCGTTCCCGTCCCTCATCCCCCTCCTATCGCACCAACGTGCGCACGTGCCTTCGGGCTATGACTCGTCCTGACTCGTGCCACCAATGTGGCTTTCCTTATCTTGTCTTATCTTTCCTCTGACTCATGCGTGCTGCGCATTGTATCATTTACCGTTGGCTCATTCCAACGTTTCTCGGTCTCATTCCGCATTCGACCTCACATCACTAATCAGGCTCTGCTACCAGCGTACCTATACCCTTTCCGTTTCCCCTTTGCCCTTACCTACAGTACGGTAGCCTTGCCCTTAACCCTTTCCACTTAGTATAAGTAGTCGGTCACTCTGTACTAGATTCCCTAACTTGAATCTACTCAATCTTCCCTCGAACATACTTCCCTCTGAAGCCCCTTCAGCTTCAGCCTCTAGTATCTTTTCTTAGGTGCTCATTGCGCCTAAGTCTACCTCAATCGACTACTCATCGTTCGGACAAGACTGTCCTTACTTTGAGAACGTCAGTGACTTTGAAGACATCCGTCTTAGAAGTCACGTGACACGCGCGTCTCTGATATCTGCCGACTCGACGTCGCCAGTCTCAGTCGCTACACCGGACCCTTCCGGTTACGTCACGAACGTTAGCGGACGACGCCCCTCTTAGGGCTCCGCATAACAGATCTATTTGAGTGCATAACACTTGCAGGCGAGGGATATTATTACTGTCGGGCGACATAAATGTTCACATTCGACCTATTATGGGGACGCCAGTAGGTATTTTATTTACTAAGTCACCTAGGCTCTCATCACTTTGAGTGGAGCATGCAGTATTGGCTCCCACATTGTCAAACAATGGAGCTCTCATTTGGGCGGGGCTAGGTACAGCACTCGTCGCCTGGGTGGATTCTCTGTCCACCCTGACCTGGTCTCGAGGACCGGTTTTCAAGGAAGGCTCCATGCCTGTTCCTTCTTCTCAAGGGACAGCAGTGCTATCCCGAGGCTCTGTGCGCTCAGACTCGAGTCCAGCTGTGCGTGCATCATCACTCATGCTCAGTCACGTAGTCAGAGAGAGAGGAGAGGCTTCGTCTATTGCACTAGTAGCAGTAGGCATCTTTTTATGATATTGATTTTGAATATATTGGGTTTGCGTGTTTTAACAAGAGTCAAAGCTTTGGAGGGTGATCAAGCCTCCTCGACGATGACTACAGTGGAAAGGGTGCATAAAGATTTAGATTTATTGGCAGTTAAAATATGTGGCATTCATAGAACATTCACATGTGAGAGTCGGTTGGGTAGAATAGACTTAGAGGCTCAAATGAGATAACTGTCTGAAACTAAGTATATTCAGGGGTGAAAGATCAACTGCCCTAACAGTAGATATACGTCGGCTTATATACTGTAGGGTAAGAATTCTATGGAAGAAGATGGAATGAATGTATATGAGTATCTAAAGAGAGTGATGAAAGTAAATATCGGTTGCCAACATCAATGAGTAGATGTTGGCTTTTGACGAGCGTTACAATTAACTACCACTTGATATTTGATCAACATCCCTCCTCCCTGGGATTTGATTTATTTAATTTTTTGTGAACCACCAACATTCAGTTCATTTCGTTCAAATTCGTTGGCATCAAGAGGCCAAGTAAGTACATACTCAAAAATAGTGACTATAAATACCAAGGATTCACAAAAGCCGCAAAAAAGAGTAGTTTACAATATATCAACAATAACATGTTCGCAATCAAAAGAAGTGTTGTGTATGATATGATCAGCATAGCCAAATCCCAAACAGCAGAATATCAACGTATTAGACTGGACTTCCTTCTGTGCAGCTTTCCGTCGGTTCCAGCGCAACATTTTCGAGCTTGGACTCCACGACCCGTTCAACATTTACTTGGATCTGCTTCAAGTTGTCGGTCAAAGACGGTGAATACTTCATGGCAAGTCTACGAACTGTTTTCCCCCGTTTTTCATTTTGAGCCCTCGGAATGTAAGAATTAAGCTGCATCTGCGATTTTGTGATATATATATGTGTCAAGTTCGACTGTGACGATGACCACGGCACTTACTACGGGAAATCCGTGTTGCGAGCGCAAAGTCTCACTTGTATTTTCCCAGTCCTCCGAAAAGACAATCGGCAAAGGATGATCGCTCGAAGGATCATATTGCTTTCCGTTTCTTATATGCTGCCTGGCATTAAGGCTGCAGCAGCAATTTAGACCTAACTATGGATGCCGCATCGGACATGACGGTTACTCACGTGGCTAAAAGCGAATTTGCATATACTGCTCCGATAATATCCCTTGGTAGGTGAGATGCATTCGTAAGCATTTAAGATGTCTTACATTTCGCTACAACGAAGTGAAGACCCAGGAATATGCGGTTGCCAGGCATAACCAACCACTGTAATATTTCAGTAACTGAACTTAGCAGAAAAATTACAAGATGCCCACGCAGATCAATGATGCGATGGCAGCAGCACTGTAAGGAAAGCGGCGTCAGGATATGATCGTGGCTCAATTGCATCCAGATTATACCTTGTCATTGATCCATTGCGAATCGTCCAGAGTGTCAGGGTGTCGATGATACGTATGGTGCTATCAAACAAGTAAACACCAGTTCTGCATGGTTTAAAATAATTTACCTTGTAACCACTGTATGATTTTTGCGAAGGAAATAGCACATGAATGCTGCGATCATGATATCCACGAACACTGAAAGTGAAAGGCCCACGGTGAAGATCCACTGCAGAAATATCCAATCGATATATTTGATAATACAAAGTTGCCCACCACTTACACGTGACAAAGGTTGTTGAACGAATGTGGTATATGATTGTAAGCGGATCCTGAGAGGAGCATGCTTCAGTGGCCATCAATGGCATGTTTAAACACTGCTCACATCATGCCCATCGAAACTATTTGATTTTTTTGAGAGATGCGCGTAATCAGAAGAGCTACAAATGATGGTGTTTAACAACTTACCATTAGCCGCAACTGAAGCAGAATGTCAGCATTAGCACACGTAGTAGTTGATTCGCTAAGCACTGACACAAACGAAAGAAAGCAAGTGTAACCTGACAGTGAAGATTAGTACATCATCAAGCAAAAAACACTTGAACATTAACTCACAATTGGGACCGCTACAGCAAGTCTCTTCTTTTGCACTTCACATCGACCAACTTTAGTATTGGGGAAACATTATTGAAGAAAGGTACGAACGTCTGTAGATTCGGTACGCAAAAAAACTGAGACGACGAGTGAGGGTTGAATGTATTAGCTGTCTAACATAACTGACCTTTGGACGAGGAAGGTGATCATAGCCTGGCGAATATTTTGCTTAGGATCAAACAATTTCACACGTATGAAAACACACAGTAAGCCCGACCGTAGGCTAGAAGGGCCTATTATAAGGATAGTCCAATAGGTCTAGATTACTAATACTCACACCGACACTCCTAAAGTAGCACATTAACTTTCCAGTTGATAGTGAATAATGAGACCATGCGTACCAAGGGATATTGTCAGATTCATCCATACTACTGTAGGGCATAATGATGGAATCCCACAGGGCGATTGCCACAAATGCAGAATGACACAAGTCAAGCAGCCTGAAATTATATTGTCGCCGAACTTGTGCAAAAAGTCGCTTGAACGTACCAAGTTGCAATGACCTGTGTAGGCAATTAAAAAGTGGAAGCTCATAGAATAATTTCCATACCAGAGACTTGGCACGCAAAGACTCGTAAGAGTACAGCCGCCAATACACGAAAAATTGCATGTTTACACAACCCGATAAGCTATTAAGACTTGTGTCAGGCAGGTTGTATATCGAGACTAACCACGCACCCGAAGGCGAGTAAGCCACCGAGGAGGATGGGTCCACAATCCTCAACAACGTTACTAGACATTGCAAATACGACAAGCGGAGCAGTGGGGTGACCGAAGAAAGGGTCTAGGACACTGTGACCTCGGGGTATAAGTAGTTCGCGGTGGTGAGGCGGCAAGAAGGAAGGAGTTGATTTAAAGTAAACATACACATGAGGATCATGGTCACCAACACGTCACTATCCTGTGCCCAGCTTCCGATTCGTGCTTCGAGTTCTTGCTTCGGATTCCGGAAAAGTATTATAGGCTTCCTATGGTGTCAAGCTTGAATAAGGGCCACTGGATGTACATACATACTCTCATCACGCCGCAGATTGATAGCCATCAGTGAACCAGTGAAGTTTCGATAAGAGTAACTTGAATAACAAGAACCAACATATTGATTCTGCTATACCGTCAGTCCTTCCCCAATGCAAGTCGACGATACTCCATTCTCGGTGGGCGCCATAAGATCTGGCCTTGAGGCAGCTATCTATTCGATAACTGCACGGTGAAACGAATAACGCCGCGCCAAGATTGCTAGGAACCATAGTTATAAGCACCTGAGCATCGATCAATATCCGCACCTCCATTGAGGGAAAAGCGCTTACTGTCCGAAGAGCGCATGATGCATGGCCGGAGTTAATCAAGATGGCTATCTGCATAGCACCATATTCATCTGTCATTCTGTAATGCTACAGATTATCATTTTGTTCCCCCAGGGGTTACCCCAAAGCACTGCATGATTGCGTAGAAAGAGTCAGTTCCGCTCCGACCATAGGGATGCAACCCCCACATAAACTGAGGCTCTAGTTAGAGGTGCTATCGCTCAAAGTTCGCGCCTCTAGTTAGTACCGGTTTCACTGATACACGGTAATGTAGGGTTCAGTCCTTCGTATTCCCACGACGTGGGCCACGAACGGTGTCAACATCCATGAACAGGAATAGCAGCGCATTCTTGATCAAAGAATTAGTTGGTCCATTAAGTGCCTGGACGAGCACAGCTGCCACCAAATCGCCCTTACCGTATTGAGCGCAATGGACTCTTCAACGAAGTGCCAATCAATCTACTGCCCCCAGAAAGAACTTTGACACCGAGAGTTTGGGTGTCCGTGGAAACACCCAAAGAAGACAGGTCTGCTGGGTCAATCCCACAAGTGCCTTCCACAGTAAAGAGAAGTCTGCTACGTGTAGTGACCCTGGGGCTCACCGCATTGTCGATGACATGGTATCGAATCGAGACATCCTATATCGGAGGTGATGCATGTGATATTCGACATGAACCACACCAAGTATGGCAAAAATGATCCCATAATTCAGGGCGGGAATGAGTACAGATACGACGTGGAGGGAACATTGTGTGAGCAGCAGGTAGCGTCAATAAGTCAAACGGAACATGAACTGGAAGCTATACTGTTTCGTATCAGGATCCCAATATGACCAGTTCCAATATCCGGCATCGTCAGCTTCGTCTTCTATCTCGCGCGCAGGAATGCGAAAAGCAATTGTCTCATACGGTTCAGCAGCCACCTAATATCCACTAAGTAACGTGTGACTTTGGAAGTAATCGCACCTACGATCAGATACTGGTATGCCTTGTTCGGGGGCTCCCTCTTTTGCTCCCAAGCGCTCATAAATCGTCGGCGAGGGATTACGTCCGCTTTGATCTGAGGAAGGTGGACCTGGACCATCATACCTTCTTTGCCTGTATCTTTGTCCCGCACTTTTGTTACTCGGTAGCCTGGGCGTCCTATTTTGAGGAACACCTTGCGTTGTACATTGCTTTGAGTCGGGGCAATCATCAACTGTGTGTCCTTAGCATCACGAGCCGCACGACGAGCGAGATTGGTCTGATGCTTCTTTCCTTGAGTATGAGCCAGGTATGAACCTTCGTTGGTATGAAGCGTCAGACAGAGACGACATTCGAGGCCACCCAAGTGATTCCTTAAGATATAAGGATCCTAAATGACACATCAAGCTATCGTTGAAGTGCAAGAAAAATAAGGGCGTACTTTGGCAAGATCGATCGTCTCAAGCGCAAGTTTGCGTAAACGTTCACGCCTGTCCACATTGGTCTCCGAAGCCCCAGCGACACCACCTCCACCGAACTTGGAGCCGACACGGTTCTAGAGCAAGGTGAATTTAAATTCTGAAATCACTCAAGACATGACTTACTTGAAAATCTAGAAAATTTGATAATTGAGGGATGTCATTAGGGACAAAGAGAGCGACTCACCCATAGTAAGTTTGCGAGTACGATGAGGTGGTTGGAAGAGATGGCTAATGCTGACATAATCAGCTGCTTGTAATTTCTCGGAGTCGCTCAAAAGTGAGTAACGGGCAAGTTGCAGCCCACACCCGAACTCGCAGCCGTAGGGAAGATATCTTCAAGCTTCCACTCCATTACGTGTTGAACGGTCGGATACTACGCGCTGCAGTGTTGACACCCTCCAATCCTCGCATTTATCAAGAGCATGGCTGGCCAGAAACGTGCCCCAGAGGATAACTCGCCCCGCAATGTCAAAAAGAGTAAATTTGTGAAAGACAGGCTAACAGATGTATTGGAAAAACCTGTCCAACTCGTATCCAATCTCATGGACGAAGAGGTTGATTTTCCACGAGGAGGTGGAACTAGCCTAACAGCTGCAGAGGTTAAGACTATCCGAGCTGAAGCTACACAAGAAGCAAACGAGGAGCTATTTGCTGTGAGTTCTGCTCGTCTTACTCCAAATGAGCTTGACAGAGCAGAATTTGTTGTAGGCGTCTGGGAAGACTCAAAAAAAGAAGAGTAGATCTGATGCCAAAAGCAAGGCGAGTGTTACGCCGAAGAGAGATGTAGTTCGCATCGAGCATCTCAATTACAAGGTAGCTTTCACATCATGAAGCTGGAGAGCAGGGACTTAATCACGCATTTGCAGCGCATTGTTCCGGGTATGAAATTGCTTGGTCAAATCGCATCGATACAACCGCTGGCTCTCATTATATCCCTACCGAACCAGCTCATGGGTCACGTTCCTATCACACAAGTTACATCTCAGTTGACTAATCGTCTCGAATCAATGCATGAACAAGACGAGCCTTCAGATACCGAATCCGTTGATGATAGGGAATCCGATTCTCAGACGGAGGTGCCGGATTTGTTTCACTCTTCCATGCGGGACAATACGTCCGTGCAATTGTGACCAATGTGCACGCATCAGGATCTATGGATGTTTCTGCAATCGGAAAATTAAGGGATGAAGCCGCGAAAGCTAGTCGTCGCATCGAGTTGAGTCTTGTACCCAAGACAGTAAACTCTGGAGTCCTTAAAACAGATCTTAACCTGGCTTTGTGAGCAATATCCTAGATCACATCATTTTATCATGATTAAGCCTCGCGTAGGACACTCTCAGCGGCTGTGCAAAGTGTAGAAGACCATGGTACATTCTTGACATCGGTGTACAGGGCTCCTCTGGTTTCCTATCCTTTAAAGAGGCCAAAAAAGGTGGTTCCGACTGTTCGAAGCTTCATGTTGGCCAACTGCTCGATATCGCTGTCGTGAAGATGTCCAGCAACGAGAAAATATGTACAGTTCGGTCGATCCCCAAGTGATACAGTCATCTTCAGTCAGTCTTGCTGATCACGATTTGCGATTTTCCTCATCATATTCAATTCACAGATCACAGAAGTCAATAATGTCACCTCCATATTGCCAGGAATACTAGGTCAAGCATTGATCACGGGAATTTCACCAAGTGGTATCAATTTACAGGACACTTGGCTTTTTCAATGCCACAGCTGACGAGTTCAACGTACCCACTAACACTGCCAAAGTATTCAAGATAGGGCA
>NW_024539741.1:0-61052 GCF_016647785.1 Suillus fuscotomentosus
TTGTATGACATAGTGTATTACGATGTTTGTGTACAGCGCTATCATATTGTCATTTCAGTTGTTCGTCCAGTGGGAGTATCAACGGATGGTATATGGGTTCTTTTACCGACCAAATTGCGCCCAGCATGTTGATTACTTCGAGTTGTTCGTGAGCCCACAGAGCCGATTTCAATATCTTGATGGTCCTGTGATGCAGTGTTCTGCCGGTCAGTGAACCAAGTTCACGGTCATTGACCGGATTGCGTGGGAAAGCTGGCGAACTTCGTCGACGTTCATCTGAACACGACTGAAAATTCAGGAGTTTCCTGGTCCTACTGTAACGAACTATACTATATCTGGTCAATGCTAGAATATTTGATTATCCTCGTGCCGCTTCACATATCATTACTCACATAAACGCATGGTTTTCGTGTGTTCGGTTCAAGGGTACGTTTTAAGGCTTAGAACTCGAAGATGGACTCCCGACTTTTGACACACCATGAAGATCGGCAAGAGATCAAACCAAGGATGGTGGTGGGATCACTTCGTGGAGCACCCAGGTTATGCTGTCAAAGACCCAGCTTCGATGGTCAGTGGAAAGGCAAAGGTAGTGTGTGCAAGGCTCTATGAGCAACGTGTTGCGCATGAGCAGGCAATGGATGAGCAGCAGGTACACTTGGGCCAGCGAGATGCACCAAGGGACGAAGTGGCAATAGCAGGCACTCGTACGCAAGTTTGTTTTATAGCTTTCTGTTACTAACTTAATGTACTAGTTTGGGCTAGTGGCCCGAATGATCCCCAACGCACCTGGTTAATCAGTCGACCGACAACACTATTATGTCACTTGCGTGATTGTGCATTGCACTCTGAGGATGTCCGTTCGCAAGCACGGCTGGAATACAAAATGGCGCAATCGGCTCTCAACTGAGACACTCACCCTTCTGGCAGAACTCAAGATGTATGTTCACGAAGAGCATGTACGCAACGATGTGGTCAAGAAGTGGCTTCAACGTCGGTACTGTGACACCGAGGCCACTGACAAAGCAGAGCCTACTCAAGTAGTTCATGCAGTTGGCGACAATCTATCAGGAGAAAGCAGCGAACGGGAGCCACGCAGCCTCGCTTTCGAGAGGCGAGGGATAAGTGATGTTGCAACAGACCTTATCCGAGCTGTTCAGGAGGAGGAGGAGATTTCCACCACAGAATCAATGCGCTCAGTCCCCATTGGTGCTGCCGGTGCCGGTGGTTCATTCTCCCGCATTGCTATCAGTGACTTACTCGACTATTCTCGTGCGGAGGAATGGTTGGGATCTTTTTATAAAGTCGCTATTCGAGGTTTGGATGCTGAGCTTGAGTTATATGAGCTTCTTGACTTAGATGCCGAGGGAATTGATGATCCAGACTTTCCTCAAGTTGATGATGATCTTGACGAGTAGATAAATGAGCAGTGCTACCAGATGTTATAGTAGTAGTAGGCGAGTACTATCCATTCTGCGATTGTTGACGCACCGTGTACTGCGGCACTTTGAACCTGCTTCATCGTCCAATCAGATATGATTATCTAATATTCAAGCAGGACATCTGGCACTGCACGAGTTCAGTTCACTTGCATTCATGGGAAAGTTCGCGGCTGAACGTACGTTAACTTTGATAAACGTACACTGACCGGCAGAACACTGCTGTGATGAGTATCAATGACCTAACGTTGTTTTGTCATTTTTGTTTAGATCTAGTAAATGTCTTGCATGCACAAGTCTGCACCATGCAGGTAAACAATATTATTTCCAGACTGCCCTCAGTGGAAAAAGATAAGCTGCAAGATGATTGTACGAACTGATAGGCGTTGCTGTCTTACCCGGGTTAAGTGTCCCGGTATGGTCAAACATAGGAAGCGAAATTGGTGGTGCGTTTGATCCTACTATCAAGTGTAACAAATACGGACAGAGACCCTGTCAAAAGCATCACACCTCGCTTTCCAAGTCACAAACTACAACATATAAGCAACCCCACTGGAGAACCAAAAAAAACCTGTAGATCTTCTCCGATAACATCAATCATCCCAGTCTCAGTATCATCTAGGCAGCTTGTACGGCCTGAACATCGGATCAGAGCTCTAATTTTGCAAAACAAGGAGGATGAAACACACTCGCCTCTACATGCCACACATGCTAGCTTGGACCTGAGCGGCTTCGGCATAAACTGCGTTCACATTGCAGGAAGCGTGAGTCAAGTTGCCGTACGCCTGCGGGGAGATAGCGTATACGGTGGCGTTAACGTCTTTAGCAGTGTCAACGACGAAACTGGAATCGTTATCGATAACGGTGAAGTAGAGGGTATTTAGGCCGCTGCAGGGTGGGGCAGGCGTAAGGCTCCAGCAGGAGCCGCATAAGGTGGAGTTCGAGACAACACCTGGAATACCTCCGATGTTGGGGAAGGAAGGCAGGGAGGAAAAGTTGGCGTAACGCAGTGACAAACGCGAGCAAGTGACGGTAGAGAGGGATGCGTTGGGGTTGGTGTAATTAGCGTTCTGTACAACAAAAACGGAGTCTGCGAACACTGGGAGGGCGAAGGCAGAGAGAAGAGTGACAATTAAAGTAACCTTCATTGTAGAGATGTCTGATGCAGATATCTCGTATAACTTGAGACGATGGAGGTCTCGAGATTTTCTGTTCACTTTTATAGGGCAAGTCGAAGCGTTAAACATCAAAGTAAGCCCACTCAGGAGCAGCTAAAAGGAATGGCGCCATCTGTCTTCAATTTGAAGTCTGGGTTGACCATGTTAGAGCATGTCATCTGACGAGCAAAGGTGCACAGGCAAATGATGATAAAAGAAGTCCTACCTTCTGCGCAAGTTCAAACATAATCCAACTCAGTCTGTCGAAGGTAAAGTCAACTTGAAATTGGCCGAAGCGACTTCGCCACCAAACATTAATCGATCACCCTCCCACAGCACCATATTACCATTAGCATCCTCATCACAAGCATAACCAAAAAAGAGGCTCACCCTGTCAGTAGAGCGCAACAGGTGGAAGGGCATCACATTGTGACATGAAACATTATGACATATGCATTAATGCTCAATGCTGGTCTATGACGCATGTTCGGTGAGCATTCGGTGACAATGTTGGGAAAAGTCAAAAGTCATTTTGGCTCTCCCGAGTAGAGGCAAAGACATCATGGTTTCCTAGCGGTCATTTTCTCTCGATACGACAACAAGTTGGATCCGATTTTCAAGCATGCGCGAAAACGAGACTTGGACACAGCCCGTTCTCAAGCTGTGAAGCGAACACGAGGATGCAACACGGAAGACAGACATACCTTAAGTACAGGACTTTGTTAGCGACCCAACATTTTGAACATATGTTCGGTCCATTTCAGTATTAATTTTGACGCGTTCTTTCTGTAGATCTGTGGGCTGAACATTGCAGTTTCTCTCAGTATCAATCGTCAATGGCAACTTTTTGATTAATGTTTGCCCATATTAATGGAGCTATTGAGTATGTGCCAGAGAAAAAATACGCGAGCTCCCCCACCCCTACGAAGTAGGTAAATTCATAGCGACAAAGCCTCGTTGAGACTCGGACAAACTGAATTCATAAATGACGTCATAGGCGGCAGGCTGCCCGGAAGACGGCGGATCATGCATCATGTCCTGTTCAGAGAATAGCTTACTTCGAGTGACAGCACCACGCAAATCGGAGAGTCATGGAAGGATAAAGGAAGTAAACAATTATGGGCATGTTGCATTGTCGCCGTCCAGCAACAAGGGAGCAACTCCAAGCGAGGGTAGCGTGGGATTGTGAGACATCATGTGACACATGCAATTTTAAAAGAAAAAGAATTGAATCACTGTCACGTTTGAACTTTGCGGTGCGCCACTGTATGCGTATGCATGCTACAGCTTGCCTGAATGATGGGATCGACGAAGAAACAATGTGAGAAAACGAGACTTCATCAGCAATGAGCATGCTTCCAGGATGCACCTTCTGATTTAATGCCATATTATCGAGTGAAACGTCCATTCCACTGCAATTCCCACTCCGCATGCGTTCAATTTGTTCTGTACACAATTTGTTGAGTGAGTGATGTAATTTGTTGAATGGGTCAGAGCTGCAATCGTCCATTAGGTGAAGCCCCCAAGTCAAAAACATGTCTTCAATGGCCACTGCAAGGCAAGAGCCTGAGAAACCAGTGATAAAGCATATCAAGAAGATGCAAGGACACACTAAAGGTGTCACTGGCATCCTACAGCTACCCAGTCGCCGACAGCGGATTCTCACCTCTTCAAGCGATGGTTCGATCCGAGTCTGGGACTTGGAGAGCGGTACACAGGTCGGGAATGCCTGGAAGGATGAAGGAAGTGGAGTAGTGGCCACCATCTCATTGTCACCGGATCGCACAACGGTAGCAAGCGGGAGTAATGATGGCGCAGTGAGATTGTGGGATATCGACACGGGTAAGGTTGTCAAGAAATGGATAGGTCACACAAGGTTGGTGTGGTCTGTGTGCTGGAGTCCAGATGGAGGGCGAGTGGTGAGCGGATCCTTGGATCATACATGGAGAGTGTGGGATGTCAAAAGCGGAGACACCATTGTCGGACCAATCAAGGCAACATCAAACATGCCTGTTTTGGTTTGCTATTCTCCCGATGGCACGATGATCGCGACGAGCGGACTCCGGCTCAAAATCTGGGATGCCAACACAGGCGAATTACTCAAAACAATCGAGGGAAAAGTTTTGCGCATTGCATGGACCTCCATTGATGGTCCGGGAAAGACACTTATCCTCACCATGGATGGCGGAATCAGGAAGCTTGAGACCACTACTTGGACCCAAACTGCTTTTCTCGAGGGGCACAACAGACTTACTGAGATTATATTATCTGCGAATGAGCGCATCCTCGCAAGTGTATCGAACGACAGTACAGCACGGATATGGAACCTTGAAAACGATCAGCTTATCGGACCACCCCTCCACCATGAAAAGTCGGTGAAGGGCGTGGCTTTTTCTGCAGATGGAAAGTTTCTCATCACCGGCTGTATCGACGGCCGCATATACACATGGGATATTTCCGCTATAATCAAAGAAGCTGGTCTTGATAACCTTCTGTTGGATTATGTAGGCTTTGACAATCTGATTCATCTAATTTTCAATCACACTGACAATACATCTGCTCCGTCCTTTCAGATGGTATGTTGTATCGGGTCTCTTCAACAGCCTGAGTACCCATTGATATTTGTCCATTACAGCCTGAGAATGTCATCAACAAATCAATGTTGAATGTATGTGATATTTTTCTCGACATTATGCATGACTTTGATCGACACCCAAGGCTGATGCTACACGACGACGAGCCCAAAAAATTGAAGGCGTTCGTCGAGTACCGCAAGGATTTTTCGATGATGTACGTGATCCCCGTCGATACTTGAGCGGTTCCCTTGACCGATATGTCTACAGTTCTCAACAACAGCGCCACGTCAGCCCACCCACCCTAGTCGCAACCCTATCAGTTGGGCTCAAAATTTTGTCTCGGGTATGCTACGCAAACGAGACAGATCGGGTATCCGGTTGCCGCGAGTAGTCGAAGTTCCATTAACAGCGGGAAAGCCTGTGCGTTTTTTTCACTTTCAAGTATATTTGTAGTCTCATGTCGACGCAGAGGAATTACCACGCAAGAAAGAAGCCCTCCGCGAAATCTTCTCAACCTACCAAACCTCCTACCACGCAGCAACAAAGCGGCACGGCGACTCAAAGCAATATGTCATCATCACAGCAATCACCTGCTACTGCTGCCACGACATCCACGACGTCTCCTGGTGTTACTGGTACTGCAGGGGCAGCCGGTACAAGTCATGATATCACCATACGACATGCTGGATGGCGGGCTCGTTTCCTGCTCTGGGTTTGCTGCGTACCCACTCAGCCTGCAGGTGGTTAAAATTGGGAAGCAATGTCTTGCAACTCTTAGTGCTCTATTACTCTCTTGCGGTTGTTGTATAGTATGTCTTCACTAGTTCACCAACGTGTAGTATTGTGCGGACCAATATGATTCAAATAAACTGTAATACTATTTCTGACCTCAACATAGCACTCTGAGAACTAATTTCAATTGGTTGGAGGTGAATTATGTTAGGGAGGCGTCAGAGGGTGGGCGGGTTTTCACAGTATAAGTGTGTACGGGATACGGGCTGCTGATATTCTACTTTTTTGTCACAAGGCAGATAACGGCTGCGGCGTGTGGTCGATTTGCTACACACTAGGTGGCATGACAATTGTGACAGGTAGGCTTATTTGAAATCATGGGATATGAACTAGGACAGACATCAGTGCTCTGAGTGGGAACAGAAACAATACATGGCATTATGACCTACACTGCCATAAATGAAGGCAACAAGGCCTTGAATCGTGTGCAGGCTTACAAATTTTGAAGCATTCAAGACGGTATGATTCCCCACCATCTTTGTGATCTCAGTGGAATACATCATACTAAGATTGGGAGAAGCCGAGACACACCTCCCTATGCAAGCTTTTCAGCGAAGGAGACAATGCTGACAAGTCTTCGAGTTATAGATCATCCACCGAGTCGTCAACGTTTGAAGAATAAACCGACACGTAAACAAGCCAGTCTCTGTCACCTGCACTTGCACGGGTTCTGCATGAGATCTCCTATAGCTGTTCAGACAGTGGCGCGTACGAACCTAAGCAACGATCCAGCCAGAACGGTAGAGTTCACTCAGTTCTTTTACAATAGCATAGCGTGACCTTCAATTCATCAAATAGACAAACCAAGGTAATTAGGGTAAATCACGGAGTAGGACCGCCAGGAATTCCATGCTGCTATTGGGGAAGCCATAATGAAGAACCAGAGTAGGACATTGGGAATAAGGGTTGAAGAAAGTGCGAAACATCTGGCCATCCTATTCGACTCTGAACCGATACGTAGCTCTGGAACAGAGATCAAGACCGGGAAATCATATCGAGCCAGTTATAAACACAGGTTGGCAACCATTTTGTTGTCGATGAAGAAGTTATACATATCGTGAGAAGAATTGGGCGCTCGATCTGCACAGCCTGTGCTTAGCATTGGAAGTAAACCTGTAGAGGACTTAGAGTCTGTTCGGGCACCCTTGTTTACGCAAATTAGAATCTGACTAGGGTTCGGGATAAAAGTATTTTGGCAATTATTAGCAAGCTTTTTAGCCAGGTAGGTCTGGGGGAGTTATTAACTAGCGGATTATTAGCTGCTTTTTAGCCAATCACGTGATATTGATTTTTAGCAGGCGAAAAACTCGCTACTAATCCTAGCTAATTAGCCAACACAAAAAACACTCATTCCCATACCTCCGGCCACTCGTCATTGCTTCCATTGGTATCCTCAGCCTCAGCCTTGCATTTGCCCTTCCCTGCGCTGTCCACGTTAGGTTGCGATTCTGCCAACACTGCCAACAAACCATCCGCACTCAAATCTACCTCAGATTCAATGTCGAAGTCGGTGTTTGTCACCATGGCTGCCGCAGAACTCGTTTGCACATGATCCAACCACATACTGGACTTGTCGTCTTCAATTTCTTCACCTCCTTCAATACTTTCAGTTGATAGCAAGCTGTTCTTCGCATCATGATGTCGTTTACCCTCTTTTGCTTCGGATCCAAACAGCTCAGTGTCAAGGTCGTAAAAATTGACAGTTGGGTGTTCGGGATGTTTGGACTACGCTCGTGTAAGCAAATATTTGGCGACGTGATCCCAAAATGCAATTAGCCAGAAGGGGTATCTATACATCGAGTTGGTGTGAGCGTACACGATAGAGCGGTTCCCAGCGCCCCAAGCCTCTGGCGCCATGCGAACGAGTGCCGTAATGATGGGCTCAATTGGGATCGGCAGTGAAGATAGGAGAGCATGATCAATCGGGATGGAGTGTGGGGGTTCTGTCACAACCCCTTAAACGAATTAACACAGGGCAGAGACTAGGACTCAAACAACAAGATGATCACAAAGAAGATAAGGCAGCAGGTACGTCTTGGATTGCTCACTAGGAGATACAAGAGGTTTGAACTAAAGAACTACTAACTACGTCGAGCTACCTATATACACATATTGAAACTGAGATCGAAACTGAGTATGAACTAGCTAACCAATCAGAATAATTAAAAGGTATCGTACGATTCTATATATAACTATGATGTCATAACATGTATTGCAGCTGTAGTAAGACTCTGGAACATTCCAAGAGTGTCGCGAGGTATGACGTCAATATCTTCGGCATTGTCTGATAAGTCACATGACTCTGGTAATTCTACAATGGACGCAATAATAGGAACTTCTTCAACAGTAAACATTTTCTTAGGTACAGGCGCTGTGACTGGGTGTTTAAAGGACTTAGAATTTAGGAATGAATAATGGTTTGTATTTGGAACTCGTGACATTACCCCCTCTCTAGGATGAGCATCATCGCGAATGAAACTTGGACGAATAAACTTTTTGCGCCATTCCAAAAACTCTTGAGTTTCAAACACCGATTTGTTAATTTTGTGGGGATTTAATGCCTTCGGATTTTGCTGATGAAATTCTTGAACTTTCAACCATGCATTCTCAAGGTTTTCCTCAGGTTCCCATGTCGCTTCTTCTATCAGATATCCTTCCCACTCTACTAGGTATTGGAGTTTTGATCTGTGCAGTCTCGAGTCTAGGACTTTTCGTACTATCCATTCGGAATCGCCTTCTGATACGATCTCTGGCGGCGGACGATGATGTGGAGGTCTTTGGGTTAAGATCGAGGGGGAATGCGGAGTGAGTAATTCTACGTGGAATACTGGATGAATCTGATATTTTGCTGGAAGGTTTAGGCGGTAATTTACATCACCCGTCTTCTCTAGCATTTCGAACGGACCAAGTCTTCTATCGGAGAGTTTCTTATTTGGTTGTTTCTGATGGATATTTTTGGCATTGAGCCAGACCAGATCTCATTTCTTGAATTGTGGTGCGTCTTTTACTCCTTTATCATAGAATCTTTTCATCCGTTCATTTGTCATTCGCAGCATACTTTCTGCGTCCTCTTTCACCTCCTTCATTACATCCACTCGTTCATCGGCTGCAGGTACTTTAGAATTGGAAATAGGTGAAAAAGTAAACTCTGGATCGTATCCATAGAGTACTTTGAATGGACTATGACCCATTACAGTGACAGAGTTATTGTGAGCAAATTCTGCTATTGGAAGCCAGTCTACCCAATCATTTTGGCGGTAAGACGTGAACATTCTCAGATATTGCTCTACTTCTTGATTGATTCTCTCTGTTTGTCCATCTGTCTGAGGATGATAAGCCGTTGACATGTTCCATTTTATGCCTAGGCGTTTTGACACTTGTCCCATAAATTTGGAGACAAATTGTGTTCCTCTGTCCGATATCACCTGTTTCGGAGTTCCATGGTGTTTCCATACATTATCTAAGAAAAGTTTTGCAATTCCTCAAGCATCAACTTCCTTTTTTGTGGGCATGTAGTGCGTTTGTTTCGTGTATCGATCAACGACAACAAAGATAGAATCGAACCCTTCGCTTTTAGGCAAATCTACTATCAAATCACAAGTGATTGATTGCCAAGGTCCCACTGGTATTTCATTTGGTTTAAGCGGACCATGTGGTTGCATTGGGTGAATCTTCATTGCTCTGCATCTATCACAGCCATCTACGTAATCGTGGACATACTTCGTCATTGAAGGCCACCAATAATTTCTGGAAATCAATTCTAAGGTTTTGGCACATCCAGGGTGTCCAGCCGGTGGAGAGTCGTGAAGCAACTCCAATATTTCTCGGCGGATCTCTTTATTGTTTGGAACATAAACCAATCCTCGGAATAACGCCAATCCATCCTCCACATTCCATTCTTTGACTCCTCTGCGCAATTGTACCGGTGCTGCTTTTAGCGTTTGTAGCGCTTTAGCGACTTCAGGTTCTCGTTCTGTGCATTGCCTTATCTTTCTCAGCAATTGTTTTTCTCCTTGCACTAGAACTTGACCCCTTTTAGCAGCTTTTACAGTGAAAAACTCCGGTTTTAACAAAATACGATCAGAATTGTCGTTTTCTACCCCCCCCTGTGGTCTTCTCTCTGAGAAAGCTTATCGGCTTTATCGTTGACTACACCAGGCTTATGTTGGAGTGTAAATTCATACTCCGCCAGGAACAAACTCCATCTGGCTTGCCTTCTTGTCAACTTTTGGCTCGTCATAAAGTACTCGAGAATTCTATGATCCATCCAGATCTCCACATGGTGAGGTTTTCCCTGCACATAATGCCTCCACTCCTCCAACGCTCGAATGATTGCTAATAACTCTTTGTCATGGATGTCATAATTTTGTTCTGCATCATTCATTGACTTTGAGTAATAAGCTACGGGGTGCCATAGGTCATCTTCCATTAGTTGAGATAGAACCGCTCCTGTTGCATAATCGGAGGCATTGGTTTCTATCTTCATTTTTTTCTCAATGTCAGGCATTACTAGGATCGGAGCCGATGTGAACCTTGACTTCAGTTCATCGAAAGCATCTTGCTGTTTCTCCGTCTAGTCCCATTTGACATCTTTCCATAATAAATCATTCATTGGTCTGGCAATGTCTGAGAACCTGAAGATAAATCTTCTGTAGAAGTTGGCAAAACTCATAAATGCTTGGATATCTTTAACACATTTGGGTACAGGCCATTTCATTACTCCTTCTACTTTTACGGGGTCCATCTGTACACCACCCTTTTCCACTATCAACCCGAGGAACTCGACTTCTGACTGTTCGAAGCTACATTTTTCGGGCTTCAGATACAAATCATTCTCCTTTAGTCGTTTGAGTACCTCTCGTACAACTTTTCAGTGTTGCTCCTTGTTGCCATTTGTGAACACAAGGATATCATCGATATAGACTACTACAGTCTTTCCATCAATCAGATCTCTGAATATCTCGTTCATCATTGTTTGAAACATTGCTGGGGAGTTCATTAAACTGAAGTACATTACGGTTGGTTCATGGTGACCAAACGGCGTTTTGAAGGCCGCCTTCCACTCGTCTCCTTCTTTCATGTGAATATTATTATACCCCCATCTTACATCCATCTTGGAGTACATTGTGGCACCGGTCAAAGCGTCAATTAAATCTTGAGATCTCGGTAGCGGGTACGCATTTTTAACCGTCTTCTCATTGAGCTTTCTGTAGTCCATTACTGGTCTTAACTTGCCATTTATTTTGGCCACAAAGAAGAAAGGTGCTGCTACCGGAGATTGTGAATCTCTTATACGTCCCAGTGCAGTCTCGGCTTTTAACCAATCTTTCAAAGTGTCCATCTCCTTGGGTGACAAAGGATAAGGTTTCACATTCGGCGGAAGATCGCCATCATCTTTAAGATCTATCGCATGATCCCATTTTTTTCTTTCAGGAAAGCGTTTAGATTCTTCTTCTGAGAAAACTCCCAGGTAATCGTGAAGCCAATCGGGAACCATTTCTTCAACCGATTTCTTCACCTTTGTTGCTTCTTCTGCAACCTTCTGCTCTGTGGCAACTGAGGCTTTATACTTGATCCATTCTCCAGGATACTCTTCATCTTCTATTTCCTCAACCGTTGCCCTTTTCATCGCCATGTCTTCTTCGTCATCCTCTTCTGTGGGAATCAGATCTGGCACTTCTTCTATCTTTTTTTGTTCTTTTCTTTTTTCTTTTTTCTTTATTTTTTTGTCTTTGTTCTTTTTTAGTAATACATTTAACCGGGCAACGAGAAAGTGCAAAATGTCCAGCATTCCAGTCTATCTCCGGGTTATGATATCTTAGCCAATCTATGCCGATAATAACATCATCGCTTCCTAAGTCTGTAACCATGAAGGCTGCTTGATCCTCAACATGGTCACCGATCTTTAGACCTAATTCTGCAAAGTGAGTCATTGATCCAGCGGCATTCAATGAGCCATCAATATTTTTAACCGGAATGGGCCTTAATAGTTTATGGCACCGGACTTCGTTCTTTTTCACAAACTTCTCACTAATAAATAATGTCGATGCACCACAATCTACCAGTGCTTTCACATCTGCTTGTCAGTTCTTTCCCTTCAACATGATTGGAATGTAGAAATGTTCAGATTTGGATTTAATATATACTTCTGATACATCCGAAAACGTAGATAGAATGGAGAAATGATTGTTCGGGTCTAAGTTCGCAGACTTTGACTTTGACCCTTCTAAAAACCCTTGCCTTCCTTGGAGCTAACCCAGCTTTTAAACCAATTGGGCATGATTTCTTCTTGTGGCACTGTAGTAGCCTTCACCTGCACTTTCGGTGCGACTGCATCTTTGCAGTTTCTAGCCATATGGCCTTCTCCTCCACAGCGGTAACATTTGAAAGAACCAGTCTTTCCTTGAGGCTTTGGAACACCTCGTTGTTTGCTGGAGTCGACGTCCATGGCATCACTTTCCCTACTAGGTCCAGCCTTGTATTCAGGGGCTCTGGGGCCTTGCTTTGGGGTCCACCAGGTTACTTTCTTCTTATCCGCATCTAACTCTTCGAAGTTGCATCCGATTTGGATCGCATGTTCCACCAGTTTCTTCATGGTGTCTTTGTCTTTGTAAGAGACATGTGCGAGTTGTTGTTTGACACGGTCCTGAAGGCCTATCCTGAACTTCTGGCGTTGGTCGTAGTCTGAAAAGTGTGTGTGTGCAGCCTTTTGTCTGAAAGCGGCTGCATACTCCGGAACTGAGGAAGATCCTTGTTTAAGGGATTCCAGTTCTCTGATCGCTTTTCCTTCACAATCTTCTTGCCCCCACATGGCTTCTAGGTCTTCCAGGAAACCCTCCATGGTCAATTGGTTTTCTCCTTGGTTCGGAAGTCTTGCAATGTAAGGTTGCGCCCATTTTGCTGCAGTGCCTTTCATGAACGAGAGCATTACTCCAATCTTCTGGATGTCTTGGATAGTAGGCCATTGTGACGAATATAGCGCTACTTGTGCCACCCAGGTTGCGAGTTCTACAGAGTCCTTTTCTCCTGTGAAGTCTGAAGGTTTCTGGTATTTGATATTGGGGGTCGAGGATGATGATAATAGTGTTGCTCCTGCGGAGCTGAAGGATGGTTGTTGAGACTGCATTTTCATAGTCTCGTCTTCCTGCATCTCCAAGCGTAGAGAGAGATCTCTATTTGCTTTCTCTAGAGCCATGTTTTTAGTCTCTAGTTCCGCAATCTTCTCTCTAAAACTGTTCACTTGGTTCTCCAGGGACATGTGGATATACTGAACGATTTGCTCCGGGGTTTGTGGGAGTACTACCGCCGGTGCTGGGTCCTGTACAGAAGATCCTGGTAATTCAGACATAGTGCCAGTTGTGTTCTGGAACCCGATTCACTGATGTCTGTTTGAAGAGCTGCTCATAAGGGCTCTTCCGAAAGGGAATGATGGTGAAAAGAAGAAAGATATGTAATGGAAAACTGAAGCGGTCCCCGATATCTGATCAGATCTACCACGTACTTCAGGATTGAAGGGTTCTTTAGTCAACCCAACCGATGCTTCCCTACTACTGACTAAAAGGATACGTAAACTATACTCGATCGAGTGGGAAAAACTAGGGACAATGCAATCTCCATTCTGAGGGTACAAGCCTAGGACAAGTTATCACTCTTCCAGCCGAAGCTTACAAGTGCGAGTCTCACTAGGGTATGTCTCTAAATCCTCGTAGGTCGAAAGCACGGTTTGTCATCTAGACAGTTCCGCTATTGACTTGAAACGAATGCCTACGTGCGTAAAGAAGAAAAGATAGGTAAAATGAAACTATAGTAACATTGAGCAGGCAGGGTTTTGGGCCAGCACTCAAAGTTGTAGTGACACGCCTAATGTCGTGAACACCTCCGTATACTGGCGGCTGTGGTAAGACAGGGCCTGGTATAGGACTACTAACTAAGAAAGATGATAGGTAGAAAATGCACTCAAATGAGCAAAGGGATGAAGTTTTTAAAAGGTCGCGGTGTTTTAAGCCGGGCAAAAGTATAACAGCTTTGTTTCGGTTGATGGTGTGGATGGACTTCCAACATGACCAGGCGAAAGAAAGAGAGATGCGAGAGTGTAACGCGAGAGTCGGAGTCTCCTATAGTTCAAACCTAATGTCACAACCCCTTAAACGAATTAACACAGGGCAGAGACTAGGACTCAAACAACAAGATGATCACAAAGAAGATAAGGCAGCAGGTACGTCTTGGATTGCTCACTAGGGGATACAAGAGGTTTGAACTAAAGAACTACTAACTACGTCGAGCTACCTATATACACATATTGAAACTGAGATCGAAACTGAGTATGAACTAACTAACCAATCAGAATAATTAAAAGGTATCATACGATTCTATATATAACTATGATGTCATAACATGTGTCGCAGCCGTAGTAAGACTCTGGAACATTCCAAGAGTGTCGCGAGGCATGACATCAATATCTTCGGCATTGTCCGATAAGTCACGTGACTCTGGTAATTCTACAATGGACGCAATAATAGGAACTTCTTCAACAGTAAACATTTTCTTAGGTACAGGCGCTGTGACTGGGCATTTAAAGGACTTAGAATTTAGGAACAAATAATGGTTTGTATTTGGAACTCATGACAGGTTCCAAAGCAGAAATATTGGTGAATACAGTAATCCACCACCACTTGCGTTTCCACCATCACTTGTGTCAATGCACAACAACATTGTCAAATCACATTATTTAGACACAATTCTTGCTGATATGTTTTCGTGGCATATAGAGCTATGTATGGCTGGTACAATGTCTCAAATCTGCCAGCAGGAAAGGTCACGATGTTGCAATTTGTAGCTGAAATTTCACTTTTCTGTACATAGCACCTTTGAATGATTTTTGTGGTTTACTCGGACTTCATATATTGATGAAGATTACCTTCACTGACATTTGACATGTGTTTTTGGTAAATATCATAGCATTCTCAATGTGCCAGTTCGATGCTGGTGAAGAGCTACACAATCAACAAGTTATCAGATCTAAGTACATCATGCAATGACAGATATTAGCTAAACCAGGCTAGCGAGTTATGTATGGTACAATATGGCGCGTCACGTACTAACAAAAATCCTTCCTACAAATTCCTGGTATTGCCCGCTCCATAGCAAAGAAGAAAAAGATGGCTCGTGCTGAACAAGACAAGGCTTATGCAGAGGCAATGAAGGAATATATTGCTTATCGGCAATAATTAATCACATACAATTAGCTGAGTAATACCTTTTTTGGGACTGACGCAAGTGACGGTGGAGTGTTGATAAAGGCCAAATTTTTGATTCATTCACTACTCTACAATACATGCTCTGATGCTCTCAAGATTTCATTATATACAATAGTACATGTATTAGAAAGTAATGGTCAATCACGATTTTTTTTAAAATATGTTATTGTGCTGTGAGACATGCTCGAAGTTTTGCTGACACAAGTGACGGTGGATTACTGTACTTGGCAAAGCAGCCTGATGGGTGGAAGTGACAGATGGAATGGCAAACTTGATGAATGTGGAGATGGGAAGGTCTGAGGTGGGAAAAAGAGTTACGGCCAGATATTCTGGAATGGAGTACATCTGCATGAATCCAACATCAGTGTGACCGTGATGCTCGACGTCATCGTGAACCTCAATGGTATTCATAAGGGTGATCCTTTGGTGTGGGTGTGGTTAGTGTCATGGGCAGAAAGGAATTGGCCTCTTGGCAGATGGCAGAACGGCAGAATGTCAATTGGCAGAATGGCAAAAGTCGGCAAAATGTATTGTGAGCGTTTTTAGCTCTTTTCAACTATGTTTGTACTATGGCAAAAATGGTTTTGAGTACTACACTAAGCTATACTCATGAGTCAAAAGTGCATCAATATCATACCCTGATGCACTCTCTGAGCTTTGATTGAGTACATTGATCTCTTCAACAAAGCCAGTTGGCACCATGGATACCTTCTGCCCCATCATTTTCTGACAGTTGGTCAATCCTGGTGATCAGAGTCTGCTGCAAGGGGAGTAATCCATGCAAATGACCTTTGAGTCGACTTGGAAGTTGCAGAAGCAATAGATCCGGGGATAGAATTGATAGAATTGAGCCTTGATTGCATTTTTTGTAGTGAGCCACACTGCACGAGCATGCCCAATGATCATATTTTTCAGTCAATTAGATGGATGCTGTTGTGCCGAGCAGCAGTTGCATGTGAAAAAGTAGTGATTTGAGTTGTTTTTGACCAAATTTTGACTTTCTCCCCAGTAACTACTAACAAAGTGGTTGGACACAATTTTTTGGACAGAATGGCCCTTGGGCTTCTAGGCCACATGTCATATTTTTATTGTTTTTTAGTAGGAACAAATACTAGTTCAGCGTATTTCTGCCGACTTCTGCCAACCACCCTTGACCTACTGCCAGCAATTGCCGCTTGGCAATTGCCACTGGCAGAATGGCAGCATTCTGCCAACAACACTAGGTGTGGTTGGTTCAACTTGGTTGAAATGATTTGCAACGTTGAACGGCATGCACGGCATGGCTCATACTGAAAAATTTTAAAACCATTATCTATGGTAACTAGTCGATCATCTGTCAGTAGTAGAAGCTAGCCAGTCGACTCAGAATACTATTCCTGACCTGATCGCTCAATATCTGAGGCACAGCCAGCTGTAGGGAGTTATTAGCATTATTAGCCTTGTGATTTTTGCGACAAGTTATTAGCGTGTTAATAGCTAGTTATTAACATGCTAATTAGTATGCGGCTAATAAGCAGGGACTTTCTCCCGAACCCTAGATCTGACTCATACAAAATTTTGGCTTAGGTGATGGTTGGAACTTCAATGAGATTGTCACGCTGATAACGTCTACTACTAGTGTACTACCAGCACGATGCCTCATAACAATCCTGATTGCGACACAGACTCAGTTGATTACGACCCTGCCCAGACTGAGGCAGAAGACATACTGGACGATGGGTCTGGTAACGCAGAGGAGGATGTTCAAAGGTACCTATCATGGATTATGTATGCCACCATGCAAGCTCTGCGCACAGTGATCACAGTGGTCAATGCAACAACAACCGCAATCGAGGCCTATTCCAATACACACTACAATAAACAGCCATATCACACTTCCGCCTTATCAGGGACTGCCTGGGTCACTGAGTTACTCACCGGACATCCAGAATGCATCCAATGTGAGCTTGGAGTTTGCAAGCATGTATTCTATGTCCTTATCAATCTGCTTCGACAAGTAGGATGCAGAGACTCAAAGCATGTGCCCCTGGAGGAGCAGCTCGCGATATTCCTGTATGCGTCTGTTACAGGTCTCTCAATTCATCACATCGGTGAACACTTTCAGTGATCAAACAAGACAATTTCCAAGTACGTACACTGCCGCTTTCCTGCAACTCACTAACACAATGTTTTTTCAAGATATTTCAAACAGATTCTCTTTGCATTCTCTTCCCCACCAATATATACCACATATGTCCGACTCCCTGATGCAGACGGCCCTCCTCCTGTCGAAATTGTTCAAAACCTGAAGTTCTTTCCATTTTTTGCAGATGCTATCGGTGCTATTGATGGCACGCACATTGCATGCCATCCTTTCGGCGAGGATCACCATGCTGCCCAGGACCGCAAGGGCAATTTCTCTCCAAACTGCCTTGCCGCGTGTTCCTTCAATTTATCCTTCACTTACATGCTGAGCGGCTGGGGAGGATTTGCTTCAGATGCCTGTCTCTACCATGACACCTGCACTACTGACTTCACCATCCCCGAGGGAAAATACTACCTTGCCGACGCTGGATTTGCACATATTACAGTGACCTATCTCCGTATAATACGAGGGAACGGACGTGCATAATATCCCGTATGATATGGGCCAGCGGACCATGGGCCCATGATAAAAATATCCTCGACTATGACAGATGGGCCAGGAGGCAAATTATTCCCGATGGAGGCGGGTGGGCCCATGCAGGGGATATATAGAGTAGATGAGTGGGCCGATGTACATGAATATTAGGTAGACGGGTGGGCCGAGGTAGTTGGATATTATGCAGATGGGTGTATTAAGGTAGATGTGTATGAGATAGATGGGTAGGTACTTGTTATCACATTCACGGGTGGGCCCAGACACATATTAAATTAGACGGGTGGGCCAAGGGTATTATAAAATATTGTATTAGATGGGTGGGCTGAGGGTGTTGTATGGGATGTTGTATTAGACGGGTGGGCCAAGAGTGGTATAAAATATAGATGGGTGGGCCCATGTGTATCATAATTGTAGACATGATGGAGCTGAGGTACTTGTACATCAACCAAATCAGAGGAGGTAATAAAATCAAAGTTACCAAGTTCCTGGAGCAGCAGGTGATCTCCTGACATGGCCTTGGATGGTGCACAGGTTGTCTTGCAAAATTTGGAATCCGGGGTGCGAAGCTTGTGTTACCCTATGAGAAGCCAAGTTCCAATTACCAACCTTTGGGTCAACCGTACTCAGAGGAGGTAATAAATCAAAGTTCCCGAGTTCCCGGAGTAGCAGGTGATCTCCTGACATGGCCTTTGATGGTGCACAGGTTGTCTTGCAGAATTTGGAATCCAGGGTGTGAAGCTTGTGTTGCCCTATGAGACACCAAGTTCCGACCACCCAAATTTGGGTCAACCGTACCGACTTCCGAGTTCCGGGACCCGGGAGTTGACAAATGAATATCTGATAACCAGCACACTTCCAATCAGGTAGTATTTCATTGAGCAATGAATTATCCAAGGGGTCTCTTATCAGACTCGGTAGTCAATATAGGCAAATGATAATGAAAACATAAAAGTTGTTATTATGCTATTTTTCAAACCCGAGACCCTGAAACCCATTGTTCAACATGTCCATTTTTCACTCACTGCACAAATCACCGAGTTTTGAGTGCCAAAGCGTGAAACTTGAAACCCAGTGTGCAACATGTCCATTTTTCATGTACATTACACAATTCATTGAGTTCCAAGTGCCAAGTGCCGAAACCCGAACCCCGAGACCCAAAAATATGTATATAACATTTCCATTTTTCACTTGTTGCACAAATCACCGAGTTTCGAGTGCCAAAGTGTGAAACTTGAAACCCAGTGTGCAACATGTTGATTTTTCATTTATATCACACAAATCATCGAGTTCCGAGTGCCGAGGGCTGAGATCCAAAGCCTGAGACCCAAAAATATGTACACAACATGTCCATTTTTCACTCACTGCACAAATCACCGAGTTTCAAGTGCCAAAGCGTGAAACTGGAAACCCAGTGTGCGACATGTTGATTTTTCATTTATATCACACAAACAACCAAGTGCCAAGTGCCAAGTGTGTTACAATCATGCTTTTCTTTCACTTCTCTGTTCTCTTTGTCTGATAGTACGTTTTCCATTTATGATCACTTACCTTTCTTGGACTATGTACTTATATCTCATGACTACCTTGGTCCGTGCGCACATATTGACTTATTTAAGCACGTGTATTAGCCTTGTAGAACTTCACTTGAATCTTACTAGGTTTTACCAGAATTTCCTTCACTTAAGACCTCCAATCTTAAGTCGTCTGAACTAGCATTCTTAGTCGAAGCACTCCTTCAACTAAGTCTTTACAGAACCCCTTCTTTTCTGAAGGACTTCACAAAACTCAACAGCTAGAAACTCTGTCGAGCCGCTGTTGTTAGAACTACCCTAGTTCGTAACAAAGTGCTGAAACCCAAAGCCCGAGACCCGAAAATATGTATGCAACATTTCCATTTTTCACTTGTTGCACAAATCACTGAGTTTCAAGTGCCAAAACCCGAGACTCAAAACCAGGCATGCAACATGTTCATTGTTCATTTAAATTACACAAATAATTGAGTGCCGAGCTCCGAGGGCCGAACCCCGAACCCCAAGACCTGAAAATATGTACACAACATGTCCATTTTTCACTCACTGCACAAATCACTGAGTTTTGAGTGCCAAAGCGTGAAACTGGAAACCTGGTGTGCAACATGTTGATTATTCATTTACATCACACAAATCATTGAGTTACGAGTGCCGAGGTCCGAGACCCAAACCCCGAACCCCGAAAATATGTGCACAACATGTCCATTTTTTACTTGTTGCACAAATCACCAAGTTTTGAGTGCTGAAACCTGAAACTCAAAACCTGGGATGCAACATGTCCATTTTTCATTTATATTACACAAATAATCAAGTTCCGAGTGCCGAGGGCCGAAACCCGAAGCCTGAGACCCGAAAATATGTATGCAACATTTCCATTTTTCACTTGTTGCACAAATCACTGAGTTTCAAGTGCCGAAACCCGAAACTCAAAACCAGGTGTGCAACATGTCTATTGTTCAATTATATTACACAAGTCATTGAGTTCCGAGCTCCGAGGGCCGAAACCCGAACCCCGAGACCCAAAAATATGTACACCACATGTCCATTTTTCACTCATTGCACAAATCACCGAATTTTGAGTGCCGAAACCCAAAACTTGAAACCCGGCGTGCAACATGTTGATTATTCATTTACATCACACAAATCATTGAGTTCCAAGGTCCGAGGTCTGAGACCCGAACCCCGAAAATATGTGCACAACATGTCCATTTTTTACTTGTTGCACAAATCACTGAGTTTCAAGTGCCGAAACCCAAAACTCGAAACCCGGCATGCAACATGTCCATTGTTCAATTATATTAACAAGTCATTGAGTTCCGAGTTCCGAGGCCGAAACCTGAACCCCAAACCCCGAAAATATGTACACAACATGTCCATTTTTCACTCATTGCACAAATCACCGAGTTTTGAGTGCCGAAACTCGAAACCTGGCATGCAACATGTTGATTTTTCATTTACATTACACAAATCATCGAGTTCCGAGTGCCAAGGGCCGAGACCCGAAGCCCAAGACCCGAAAATATGTATGCAACATTTCCATTTTTTACTTGTTGCACAAATCACTGAGTTTCAAGTGCCGAAACCCAAAACTCGAAACCCGGCATGTAACATGTCCATTGTTCCATTATATTACACAAGTCATTGAGTTCCGAGCTCCGAGGGCCGAAACCCGAACCCCGAACCCCGAAAATATGTGCACAACATGTCCATTTTTCACACTGTACAAATCACTGAGTTTTGAGTGCTGAAACCCAAAACTCAAAACCTGGCATGCAACATGTTGATTTTTCATTTACATTACTCAAATCATCGAGTTCCGAGTGCCGAGGGCCGAGACCCAAAGCCTGAAACCCAAAATCATGTACACAACATGTCCATTTTTCACTCATTTCACAAATCACCAAGTGTCAAGTGTCAAAACCTGAAACCTGAAACCTGAAACCTGAAACCCGGTACTTCAAATGGACACAAATTGTATTTGTATGTATTATCCATTGGTGTAGGGCTCAAATAACCTGGGAATTGTATTTGTCAGTACTCGGTACTTGGGACTTGGGACTTGGGACTTGGGACTTGGGACTTGGGACTTGGGACTTGGGACTTGGGACTTGGGACTTGGGACTTGGGACTTGGGACTTGGGACTTGGGACTTGGGACTTGGGACTTGGGACTTGGGACTTGGGACTTGGGACTCAGGACTCGAGACTCGGGACTCGGGACTCGGTACTCGGTACTGGGTACTCGGTCCTCGGCACTCGGTGATTGGTGGTCAGTGGTTGGTACTCGAGACTCAGTAGTCAATATAGGCAGATGATAATGAAAAATGACAGTTGTAGTCCATGTCAAGGTGAGTGATTTGGTAGTCTTTCCTTGTCATTCAGCAAAACATCAGCAATAATGAAAAAATGAAAGTTGTTATTATGCTTAACTTCCTTATCAAAGGTTGTAGTCCAAGTCCAGGTGAGTGTAGTGGTAGTCTTTTCTTGTCAATTGGTTATCTTGTTACTCATTACGCAGTACTCGGTACATGGTAATCGGTACTCAGTATTTGGTTTTGATACTCGGTATCTGGGAATCAGTAGTCAGCTTAATCAAGGTTGTAGTCCGAGTCTAAGTGAGTTTATTTGTAGTCTTTTCTCGTCCATTGGTTACCATGTGACCAAGATATAAGCTAAAGAAATCCAAAACATCAATAATGACAAATGAAATACATGTGTGCAGTAAGTGAGTCTAAAGATAAAAGAATGAATATTAATAGCGAGACTTGCACATTATGTCGAGATATCCAACATAACAAGCCTGTGATGTGATCAGAGACCTGGAATAACACCCATATACATCCATTATAATAGCTTAAAAGCTTAGAAATATTCATGAAGGATTGATGTAATGATAGGCAAAATGACATATGTGTGGAGAGTGACAGTAGACATCTTTTATACAAAGTCACATTTATATATGATTCAGGCCGAAAATATCATTACAAATATGTAGGATAGATTGTAAACTACCCAAGGAACCCATACTGCCTACTGCCCTGAGGGTAGGGGGTGGGTAGAAGGGATATAGTGAAAATATGAGTTGACCCAGCATTAAAGTCCTACCACTGCTCAACTAACCATTTTCGATGCTTTGGGTCTTTGAAGTTTCCCACACTCAATTTTTTACCCATTTCACTTCCTCAGTACTCAATTCTTGGTTGATTTGTCTGTAAATTTATGTCTATGATACTTAAGATATTTGAAATGTACCCCAGGTTTTTGATTATGAAGATTCAATGTTTTGAAGGCATGGGCCCCTTATCAGGCAAAATGGCAAGTATACACACTAGCTCACAAACTCCAGCCTATTGTGAACTGATCTTGGTCATAAGAAGCAAGAATATAAGCTATGCTCATTATATATTAAAAGGTTGGATCATGGATGCAAGGGCAAGATACTGAAAATTGTGAAAAAATGTCACAAGTGCAATTGTCTATGCTTTGTTCCTGGAGAAGGATCCTGTGTGTCCTGGGCTGGTTATATGATATATCTACTCCGAATATGCTCAGGAATATACTCCCTACAGTCCTTGAGGTCCAGCTTTACAGGGAAAAACCCCTAGCGGGTGAACCACCAGAAGAGGGGGAGGTACACTATACAATAAAGGATTACCCTATGGTCCTGAGCTCCTGATACATTGTTTCTATTGTTGAATAGATGATTGAGATATAATTTCAAAGTCTATTCACCTAGAAATGAACACATAGGAACATATTTTGTATTTTTATGTATATATGCAATATCCATTTAAGCACCAAGTCTCAACTACCGATTACCAAGTCCCGACACTTGATAGTTGATAGTCAGTATTTGAGCTCCGAGTGCCAATATTGCCTACCAATATCTCAGTCAAATGATAACCAAACCAAGACCCGAGTTCCAAACCTGACTACCAAATACCAAGTATCAGTACTCGGGACTCGGGACTATTGGCTGGAGTACCCAACTATTGATTCCCAGGTACCGAGAATTAGAACCAAGTACCAAGTACCTGACTACTGATTCTCAGGTACCAAGTATCAGAACCAAGTACCAAGTACCCGACTACTGATTCTCGGGTATTGAGTAACAGAACCAAATACCGAGTACTGATTCCCTTGTACCGAGTACCGAGTAATGAGATAACCAATTGACAAGAAAAAACTACCAATACACTCACCTTGGCTCGGACTACAACTTTTGTTCAGGAACTTAAACATAATAATAACTTTCATTTTTCATTATCACCGATGTTTCAGATTTCTTTAGCTTATATCTCGGTTAAATGATAACTGATGGACAAGAAAAGACTACCAATACACTCCCCTAGACTTGGACTACAACCTTCTGTAAGGAAGTTAAGCATAATAACAACTTTCATTTGTCATTATCATTTGCCTATATTGACTACCGACCACCAACTACCAACTACCGAGCACCGAGCACTGACAAATACAATTCCCAAGTTATTTCAACCCTACACCAATGGATAATACATACAAATATAGAATCCATGTCCATTTGAAGTACCGGGTTTCGGGTTTCGGCACTCGACACTTGGTGATTTGTGCAATGAGTAGATGGGCATGTGGCATACATGTTTTTGGGCTTCAGGTTTTAGGATTCTGCCCTTGGCACTCAATGATCTGTGTAATGTAAATGAACAATGAACATGTTGCACACCAGGTTTCGAGTTTCAGGTTTCGGCACTTGAAACTCGGTGATTTGTGCAACAAGTGAAAAATGGAAATGTTGCATACATATTTTCAGGTCTCGGGGTTCGTGTTTCGGCCCTCGGCACTCAGAACTTAATGAATTGTGTAATGTACATGAAAAATGGACATGTTGCACACTGGGTTTCAAGTTTCACGCTTTGGCACTTGAAACTCGGTGATTTGTGCAGTGAGTGAAAAATGGACATGTTGTGTACATATTTTCGGGTCTCAGGCTTTGGGTCTCAGCCCTCGGCACTCGGAACTCGATGATTTGTGTGATATAAATGAAAAATCAACATGTTGCACACTGGGTTTCAAGTTTCACGCTTTGGCAGAACTCAAAGTTGTTGATTTAGATATCACCCAAAACCTGAACACCTGAATGTCAAATTTTCAGTGCCGAACCCCCAACCCTGACTGCCGGGTGCCGGGTGCCGAGTCCCGAAGCCCGGAACTCAGGATTTGACATTTGAGATGAACGAAATTTTTCAGACATGTTTGAATTAACCTATGTATATCTATAAACATTTCACTAACCCCTGAACCCTGAAAGATATTTTTGTTGTCTTACATACCAAATTCCGAGTTCCGAGTTCCGGGACCCCCGGACCCCGAAACCCGGCAGTCCACAAATTTGGGGTTTGGGGGTTGGTAAAATGTGTATGGATATATGAAGGGTTGGTTTAAACATTTTTAAAAGATGTCTCTATCAAATGTCAAGTCCCAAGTTTCGATTTCCGGGTTTCAAGAGTGCTGAGTCCCAAAGCCCGGAGTCCCGAAACCTGGAGTCCTGATCTTTCAGAAATGTTTCAATCAACCTTTCATATATCCATACACATTTTACCAACCCCCAAACCCCAAAATTGTGGACTGCCAGGTCTCGGGTTTCGGGGTTTGGGGTCCCGGCACTCGGAACTTGGGGAGATTTGGGGAGATCAATAAAATTTGATTTACAATTGAGCTGATTGGCAAACACATTGACTTACCCATGTTTGAAATATATTTTTGTTTACACATACTGAGTTCCGAGTTCCGAGTTCCGAACCTCCAAACCCCGAAACCCGAGACCCAGCAGTCCACAATTCTGGGGTTCGGGGGTTGGTAAAATGTGTATGAATATATGAAAGGTTGAATGAAACATTTTTGAAAGATGTCTCATATCAAATGTCAAATCCCGAGTTTCAACTTCCGGCCGAGTTCTGAGTTCCGGACACCCGATACCTGAGACCCGGCAGTCTCGGGTTTCGGGGTTCGGGTGTCAGGAACTCGGAACTCGGTATGTCTAAACAAAAATATATTGCAAACATAGTTAAGTCAATGTGTTTGTCAATAAACTTGATTGTGAATCAAATTGTATTGATCTCCCCAAATTTTCCCAAGTTCCGAGTTCCGGACACCCGATACCCGAAACCCGAGACTGCCAGGTCTCGGGTATCGGGTGTCCGGAACTTGGAACTCAGTATGTCTAAACAAAAATATATTGCAAACATGGGTAAGTCAATGTGTTGTCAATCAACTCAATTGTGAATTAAATTGTAGTGATCTCCCCAAATTTTCCCTGAGTTCCGAGTTCCGGACACTCGATACCCGAGACTGCTG
This sequence comes from Suillus fuscotomentosus, assembly GCF_016647785.1. NCBI lineage: Eukaryota > Fungi > Basidiomycota > Agaricomycetes > Boletales > Suillaceae > Suillus > Suillus fuscotomentosus. The sequence goes on from NW_024539741.1 coordinate 25,703, forward strand.
GGTCTCAGGGTTCGGGGGTTGGTACATCTTGGTTTGGGGTTTGGCACTGAAAATTTGCCATATATATTTTTGTGAGTGTTGTGCTTCTGGTGTCCATGCTTAGAAATAGGATTTGTTGCACACCAGGGTTCAGGTGTGGGGTTTTTCCACTTCAGTCCTGGATTATTGGTCAATGCCACACATGGTGGATTCATGTTTTTGTGCTTAGGGGTTTAGATTTGGTGGTCGATGGTAGGTATATGCACTCATAGTGTACATGTATCCTATGTGTTTGATTCGCTGGTGGCTACATCAGCTGTATGTCTTGATGGAACATATCTAGGCTCACCCATATATGTAATACACCCCCGTTGGCCCGCCCGTCTATGTATTATCCCCCACGTCGGCCGACCCGTCTATGTAATACATCCTATGTTGGCCCACCCGTCTATATAATACATCCTACATCGGCCCACCCGTCTATATAATTATACCCCACCTCGGTCCACCTGTCTATGTAATAAATATTCTATCGCACCCTCGGCCCACCGGTCTATTTGATATCCCTTTCGTCGGCCCACCCATATATGTAATACATTCCACGTTGGCCCACCTGTATATGTAATACACCCTACGTCAGCCCACCCATCTATGTAATATTTCCCTACCTCGGCCCACCCATATATGTAATACACCCATGTCGGCCCGCCCGTCTATATAACAATATTTGCCTTACATCTCTCTTCAGCCCAGCTGTCTATAATATCCTACTCTACATATTACCCAGATGGGCCCACCCATCTCCATGAATGATCATATTCCCCCGGCCCATCCGTCAACATTAAGGATATATATATCATTGGCATACATGGGCCCACCCGTCTCCATCGGAAATAATATGTGTCCCGGCCCATCTGTCATCATCGAGAATATACACAACATGGGCCCATGATCAGCTGGCCCGTCTCATACGGGATATTATGGAGGTCGGGTGGCCCGTATAATACGGAATTTGTCACTGAAGGGGCTCGGATTTGGCTCATGTGACAAGCTACTAGTCCCATATCAGGGTGTGCACTACCATCTTGCAGAATGGGGTCGGGCCAATCTTTTGTAAGTGTGTTCCATGAGTGTCAGTACATATACTTATGTTCACATTGTTATATAGACCTCGCAACCACAAAGAGCTATTTAATTTATGTCACGCCATGCTCCAAAACATTGTTAAGTGCATCTTTGGTGTTGTCAAGCGCCGGTTCCGCATACTTCTCCTTCCGCCAGAGTATGCCATGGGAATCCAAGTATGCATCCCTCCTGCATTGTGCCTCGTACATAATGTCATCCGAGTTCACGATCTGAACAACATGATGGAGTATCGCAACATGTTAGATGAGCACCTCCTCACTGATACCGGAAGCCTTGCTGATAGTCCTCCTACTGAACAAGCACGTTCTCGTGCAAACCTTCGTTGTGACCGTATCGCTGCCAAGATGTGGGAAGCTTACAACGAGGAAAGAGTTCGGAGGGGCGCACAAGCAATCATAGAAACATTATCATAGTTGTACGTCGAAATGTGGTGATATTACATTGAGCTATTGAATGCTAGTATCAGGGCGCGCTACTACTTTGAGTGCTGGTCCAAAAACAACTTTCTAAGACTAGGTTTTTCGATAGCGAGATAGATGTCAACAATGGTGATGTCACTCTGAAACTTTTTCAATATGTTGAGCAACTGATAATCCTCCAAGTCCTCAGTCTGCAATTGTGCCACTGCCTTCTGCCTACATAAGGGAATAGGATCCACACATCGTGCAGAGGCGTTTGAGGCATTGGCCTCAAAAGCATGAGTTGCACGCTCAAACATTGAATTGAGGCCTCAAATATCAGACCCCATCTGCTGGAGGGCCAATGGCATTGACAGGCGTGCTGACTTTCCCGAATCTCCGGACTTCGTTGAATATGCAGGACGGACAACAGTGAGTGTGCTATCGTTGTCGTTGATAGCTTTCCGTTTGCCGGAAGCAGTCGATGATGGTGCACTAGGGAAGATGGATGCATCAAGTGGGAGTTGGTGCGAAGCACCAAAGATTGAGGGCCCTGCGGCATTGGTATCGCCGGTAGGGCCCATTTGAGGATCTGAGTCGGCGACAACAGTCGCACGGTCAGGACCAGCCTGCACTGTGGTACTAAACTCGAGCCCATCAAGGGCATCTCCAAGATCCAACATGTGGACTTCATTGAAAGAGGAAGAGGCGACTGCATTGTTGTTAGAGTGTCAGGGAATGTTGGCAATGTTCAAGTTAGAGCGCTGTGTGATGCCAGTGGCAAAAAAGGAGTGGTTGTTCGCAGTTTTGACAGGGATGAGACCCTTCAATGAGTCATAGTGCTTCCACCCTTTGTCCTTGAGGCTCTTGGATTTGGGGTTTTTCTATTGGTATGTAGTACTCATTAGCATAGCACTGTGCAGAGTCGAGTCGCCATACCTTGACAAAATCTGCCCACATACTTTCTGACTCTGCGGTAATCGAGGCTCCATTCTCCAAGCTGTAAGACAATCCAGATGTGTTAGCCACTTTGTGGACTATGTTGTATAGACTTCGGAGCTAGAAGTTCATCAGTGAAGGTTTGACTGATCAAGAGTGAGATAGCACCCACCCATGCCCATTTTGATTGACACGCAATTGGTGTCTTGGGTGCACCTGAGCAGGCATGGTTTGCCATGCTATCAGCAATAGAGACCCAGAATGTCTTGTCGAAGTTCATGCCATCCCCACCTTTGGGGCGGTTGGCAGTGATATACTCGATGAGTAAAGTCTCATCCGTTTCAGTCCATACACATCGATCCTTTGATTCCGTCGCTTCTAAACCACCATGAGCACTTTTGCAACCACATGACATCCTGTGAGCATTGCGTAGATAGATGGACTGTCGTTGAGTAACGGGCATGCCAGCGATTGTGATTGATCTATGTATGTCACATTGTGACCAGCAAATCACCTAAGCCAAAATTTTGCGTGAGTCAAATCCAAATTTGTGTAAACAAGGGTGCCCGGACAGACTCTTAAATAGCGACCTCCCTCCTGACTCAACTCTGCATCAAGAAAAAGTTCACTTCATTGCAGCTTTAATTTCCCACACGTGCATTCTGTGTGCAAAAGAAGTACTATCGTTGGGCCAGAGTTGCAAAATTGTATAGAGTTGCAAAATGCTTCATAGCTCACGCTGTCTTACTAGGATGTGAAAACAGTAAAATTCACCAATTTTCAGTATCCTACCACGGTCAACGGTTCAGACAAATACCAACAGTCGATAATGTGGTTGTTTGTGGGAAAAAGTGTGTTGAGTTTTCAAAGGAAGTACTCAGTGACTAAAAGGGGAACAGAATCAGTAACTGGCTTGATGCAGTGCTATGATCCTAAAGAAAGTCAATAACTGGTGCGATGCAGTGCTATGACTTCAACTAATACAGATATATGTCTATGTGATGATTTTCAGAGCTATATCAATACTCCTTATCTTCACAAACCAATTGGAGATCAAACTAAGCCTCTAACATGGATCAGCCTGAACTAATACATGACTTCGAAACCACCGAGTACACCCTCTTGATGTAGTCTTAAATGGCCAAGTTCTTAATATTAGTGACTGACTGTTAGTCTTATTTGTCTTCCCTTGCTAATGAAAATATGTATATTCTCCCCACAGAATCGATTTCCTGTGTCTAAAAGAGAACTGGAATATATTGCACTAGACGACTGATAACCGTGTACCAGCTAGTGTCAAAAGTATGGCTCAATGGTGGCCTCAAATATGCTTCTGTATGTCGTGGGAAACAGTGTCAAAAAGTGGAATGAAATAAGCTAATATTTCACTCAGTGTCACTCAGTAATCTTAGAAGTGAGAATCTAAAAAGAGCCTTATGATCACTCTTCTTATTTTCAATCACTCTTTCACACTCAAGCTTAGGTAATACAAAAAAATGGGCTCTCTGATAACTTGGGAGCTCTCTTTATTAGAGGGGAAATGAGCCCCTTATATACTACTCTACTAGTGGCTATGCTACTGATTACTAATCTACTATCAAAGTTTCAAAGAATGTCATAGAATTTTCCAGACTATTCCACCAAACTCTAGTGGTATCTAATAGAATATTCTAGAATCTTTCAAGCCATCATTTAGTGGCTGTGCTCTGTGGCTATGTATTAAGCTGTGTACACTGCCTCTGCACTACCTGAATGCTGTACTCAAAGCTTTGTTCAAACTTTGTTGCAATCTGATGTCAACTTGTTAAATACCATAGTGTGGGTCTTGCACATACTTGTCATAATGAAGCTCTACACGGTTGTCAAAATGTGCCACCAGGTCACATGAGACTGATTATGTAATAAGATATGAAGTACTTTAGTCTTTCCTCTTGGTATTGTAAAAATGAAAGGCTCGCGTAAGCAAACATGTTCAAGATGTGACACAAAACATACTGATTATGTAATATGTATGTCAGGATATGTCACAGAGTATGTTTCAGAACATGTGAAAATGTGTGAGAAAATTATAGGAGGTGTGAGAAATTGCTGACTAAGTGAAGAATTGTAAGTTCGAAACCAGTCTTTCAGAAGTATAAGTATTATTTTTGAATGTTAAGTAGTGTTGCACTCATTTTGAGCCCGAAAATACTCAAATAAATTATGAGTGCTACAAAGAAAATTCTAGGCATAACCATAGGCTCATTATGAAGGGTATTACAAGCTCAATATTTGCCATGTTCATGTACAAAACACATTTTGTGCATGTCAACGCAACAACACATCTTAAGTCCTCTACTCTTGGATCTGGGATCTTCCAACACATATTCATAGCATTGTATTTTTTTTATAAAAAAATACCTATGAGGAACATGTACGGCTCCAAATCTATCACTCAAAGTCACCTGTTTCACATAGAATAGTCAGGGGAAGACAAAGTTTCTAACCAAAAAATTTCATTTTTTTTTCACATACACCTCATACCTACCCTTACCTTCTGAGAATTTTTCTGATGAGAATAGAGCAGAGTTGTGGTTGTTATTGACGATGCAATCACTGGTGTCAAAGAATGCTCAAGCATGACAGGTTGGAGCAGAGAATCAATTCTGATTGCAGACTCTCTTGCGCTGCAATCATCTAATGCCAATGTTTTACTCTCTCGCGTCTCATGCATTCTGCCGGGTCGGGGTTCAGATTCATAGAATCAATGTTGTGACATAGTGTGACATCGACACCAACCCGCTCATGGGAAATTTTGCAACTCTCTACTATTTCTAACATCTTGCATCGGCATCCCTCTGGCAGCATCTTCTAAATACATTTTGTTCTTCTGTCAATTAGAGCTTTCCTATGACACATGTAGCTATAATCTCATGTAATTATTTTGTCTTAATGTGTGGTAGTTATTGAGATATGAAAATGAGGTCCTCAAATTTTGCAACTCTGGCCCAACGATAGTACTCCGAGTAAGTGATAGCATTCATGTGAGGGTAACCCATACTAACTTGAAGAGCTAAAAGTGACCCGCACCCAGCCTTCCCGAGCCAATATCATGTCTTCACCAGCCATCAGAAAACAAAAGAAGTCAGCCGTGAAGCCTCGCCAAAAGATGCATCTTGAAGGAGAGATTCAACCTGTGAATGGCATCATAGAGCTACCCAATATGACACGACAGATCATTACCTGTTCAATGGAATCTAGCTCACTTCGAGTTTGGGACTTGGAGAGTGGCATGCATGTTGGGGAGTGGAAGGATGAAGGAAATAATAAAGGTGTACTTTCCATGGCATTGTCGCCAGACGGCAAGACAATTGCATGCAGGTGTCAGGATGGCATAGTGAGATTGTGGGACATTAGCAGAAGCAGGGTCATTAAAAAATGGTCGGAGTATGCAGCTGCTGATCATCCCCACGCAGTGATGTGTATTGCCTGGAGTCCAAACGGAGGGAGAGTGGTGTGCAGAAATATGGATGGCATGTTCAGAGTGTGGAATGTAAAGAGCAGAAAGATCATCCTTGGACCAATCGAGATTGGGGAGTATGTGTACGGTGTTCGCTACTCACCTGATGGCAAGATGATTTCCACTGGAGGAAACATGCTGAGAGTTTGGGATGCCAACACAGGTGAACAGCTCAAAACACTTGAGTTCGGTATCATTGGAGACATGGCATGGACCTCAGATGGAAGCACACTTATCACTGGGAGCAGGAGGTTTGACACCGCAACTTGGACTGAAATCAATGGCGAATGACTTGCCGGTTCCAAAATGGATACTATATTATCTCCGAATGAACACATCCTTGCAAGCGTACCGTACACTGACAAGCACAAAATACAACTATGGAACCTCGAAACCCATCAGTGCATAGGGCCACCCCTACATCATGAAGATGAAAACGAGGTGTCCAGTGCCGTATTTGCTGCAGATGGTAACTTATTTGTGACTGGCTGCGACTCCGGCCGCGTATACACATGGGATGTCTCTGCTATCATCATCCAAGCTGGGCTCGGTGGTCTCCTAACTGCAGTAAGCTAGCGTGCATTTCATCCCAAACCACGTTGATAATGTATCTGTCTGCTTTCCAGGCGGTTTGTTGTATGAGATATTTTCTTCAACAGACTTATTGATCTTTGTTCATCACAGAAGGCCGTCAACAAGCCATTAGTAGACGTGAGTTGTGTGTTTCTAGTTTCTTAAAATTCTACATGGTTTTGAGTATTTATTCCTAGGTCAATGTTACATGACAACGTGCATCCAAGGTTGAAGGTGTTCATCGAATACAACCAGGGTTTTTTGACGACCATGTTAATGTATGCAACCTCAGTTGATGATCGATCGGTCCAATTGGCTAATATAGTCGACAGTCGTCAACATCACCCAGTCACTGTACTGCAGCACCACGCCAATCTATGCAGCCCAGTCGCTTATCCTCCCACAACCTTCTCAGCCTGGCTCAAAATTTCATCTCTGGTATGCTACGCAGACGAGATGGATCGGCTATATGGTTGCCACCAGTAGTCGAGGTCCTGCTAACAGCGGGCAAGCCGGTACATTCGTTCCTCTATAAGTTCTTTATCACTAACACATTTTGACAGAGGAATTATCATGCCAGAAAGAAGCCCTCTACCAGCTCCTCTCAGCCTCCCAAGCCTCCTACCATGCAACAACATAACGGTGGAGCAACCCAAAGCAATCTGCCATCATCACAGCAACCAAATACCACTGCCACGGCATCTGTTACAAGTAACATCAGCTACATGGCCCCCCTATCATTTTTCCCCTTCGTCCTCGCCCTCGTATGCCTCCGGCTCGTATTTCTCTACCGACTATCCGTTGACCGGATCCTCGGGACTGTTCCCGTCCCTCATCCCCCTCCTATCGCACCAACGTGCGCACGTGCCTTCGGGCTATGACTCGTTCTGACTCGTGCCACCAATGTGGCTTTCCTTATCTTGTCTTATCTTTCCTTTGACTCGTGCATGATGCACATTGTATCATTTACCGTTGGTTCGTTCCAACGTTTCTCGGTCTCATTCCGCATTCGACCTTACATCACTAATCAGGCTCTGCTACCAGCGTACCTATACCCTTTCCGTTTCCCCTTTGCCCTTACCTACAGTACGGTAGCCTTGCCCTTAACCCTTTCCACTTAGTATAAGTAGTCGGTCATTCTGTACTAGATTCCCTAACTTGAATCTACTCAATCTTCCCTCGAACATACTTCCCTCTGAAGCCCCCTCAGCTTCAGTCTCTAGTATCTTTTCTTAGGTGCTCATCGCGCCTAAGTCTACCTCGATCGACCACCTCATCGTTCGGACAAGACTGTCCTTACTTTGAGAACGTCAGTGACTTTGAAGACATCCGTCTTACAAGTCACGTGACACGCGCGTCTCTGATATCTGCCGACTCGACGTCGCCAGTCTCAGTCGCTACACCGGACCCTTCCAGTTACGTCACGAACGTTAGCGGACGACGCCCCTCTTAGGGCTCCGCCTAACAGATCTATTTGAGTACGTAACAGCATCCACTACATCTCCCGCAGTTACTGGAACTGCAGCAGCAGCTGGAACCTCGCATCCTGACATTACCATAAAATGAGCTGGATGGCGGGCTCGTTTTCTGCTCTGGGTTTGCTGTGTGCCTGTTTAGAGGGCAGACGGTCAACATTAGGGAAGTTCCATGTTTCATTGTCATAGTCTCATCTACAGTGGCTCAAAAAAGTGTCTCAATGTTTCTGACTTTTCATGTAATTGCTTTATTATGCACCAGGGTGTGGGAATATAACTATGCTGTAGGGAGGTGTCATAATGCTATACTTCTCAGCCTCATTTATGCTCCCTGTAGCGTGGGAATCTGATGTCATCATGCGCAGATATGGCTATTTGAATTTGGTGACTCATTGAGACACTTTTTTGACTTTCAGTTTGATCAACACAATCTCTATAATTATGATACTTTATGTGACCTCCTGTTGCTCTAATCACTTCTGCCACTCCTCTAGCCATGCTATCTATCAATTTTGAATATTTCTTCTTAGTACTCCTTTCTCACTCTGCTGCAACTCTGTCCTACAGCTGAAATAGCCCCTATGATGAATTTTGATAGGCTGCAAGCAATTTCTTAGATATTTTTCAGTAATATTCAATAGGGCTAATGTATGGGGACTGTGCTAGACATGATAGAACATTGATATTATGGTCTTTGAGCTGCTAGTAACTGACTTGAAATCTTACTTCACATGAATGAAGATCTCACATTTACCATATTCTAACTGGGCAGGCTGCTAATGCTACTCAGGCCACCTAATTCATCAATTCATCATCTCCAGCACTGTTTCCACTCAAACCATCAACAATACTTGCAAGGCAACAAATATTAAAGTTACAATTAATCAGAAGAGGATTCTCCTATCCCTAGCCTATAGAAATAGGAAGTAAACTTCAGCTTTAAAGACCAGTACTGGACTGAAAGAGGACTGGAAGAGAATTATATTATGAGATAAGACCAAGATAAATATAATGAAGTCAGATGGCTGGGAATACATCCATAAAATGACAGGTGAACCACTAAAAGAAAAAAAATTGTGTAAACTCTCAAGTGTGGAGTAACAAACATAGAGGTATAGAGCTATATGAGATGTAATAGAGTTTATATTCTCTGTGTGAAGTGAAGTGAAGAACTAATATAGAGTGGTACATCTCTATTTTAGACGAGAGTCTGCTAAGAAGCATACAGAAATCATATATTAATGAGGAAGATACCATGTTGCAATAAAATAATGATCCTAAGTATATGTCCAAGTTATTCACTAGCAGCTCAAAGACCATAATATCAATGTTCTATCATGTCTAGCACAGTCCCCATACATTAGCCCTATTGAATATTACTGAAAAATATCTAAGAAATTGCTTGCAGCCTATCAAAATTCATCATAGGGGCTATTTCAGCTGTAGGACAGAGTTGCAGCAGAGTGAGAAAGGAGTACTAAGAAGAAATATTCAAAATTGATAGATAGCATGGCTAGAGGAGTGGCAGAAGTGATTAGAGCAACAGGAGGTCACATAAAGTATCATAATTATAGAGATTGTGTTGATCAAACTGAAAGTCAAAAAAGTGTCTCAATGAGTCACCAAATTCAAATAGCCATATCTGCGCATGATGACATCAGATTCCCACGCTACAGGGAGCATAAATGAGGCTGAGAAGTATAGCATTATGACACCTCCCTACAGCATAGTTATATTCCCACACCCTGGTGCATAATAAAGCAATTACATGAAAAGTCAGAAACATTGAGACACTTTTTTGAGCCACTGTATACTAGATGCCAAGCGCATCACTCATCCTGGCACCAAAGAAACCACTCACTCCAGTGCTGAAGGCATCACTAGCTCTAGCCCTGAGATCATTGCATTGGAATGTGAGGCACCAAGAGAATCCCCAACAGGGAAGCCATGGCTACTTCAGCTTGGAGATGGCACTGTCTTGCAAGTGGATGCCAGCAAGATTCCTGACCCCCCTTCCATCAGTTTCGCGCACAATATCCCGCGCCTCAATGGCATGTGGGACAACCATACTGAGCACTGGAAAGGTCTGTCTGTCATTGTCATCCATGGTCACCCAATTGCAGCTGAATACTGGCTGTTACTCTATTGCTACGGCAAAGAGCAGCAGTGGCAGGGCACAAAGAATAAATGGAATGATTGGCGGGTGAGTGCGGCCTTGGGATGTTTGACTACATTTGACTGACCTTTCTATTCTCTTGGTGCCCAGGTCATTGTCGAGCGTTACCATCAAGGCAGCCCTGAGCAATTCTGGGCTACCTTCAGTGTCAACGGAGAGCACATGAAGTATAGCACCATCATCCAGAAGCTGCACGATATACGCATGTCAGTTGACTCCTGCATTGCAGAACAGGCGCGCAGAGAGTTTGGTGCCACCTTTGATGCTAATTTTACCTACTGGAGGGGAGGACAAGAGTATGTCATAACAAAGGTGTCTGCTATTGCGAAAAGGTACACTGAGTTAACCGGAAAGGTCTAGCATGAAGTGCCATGGATAGGAACTGTACATTTATCTTGTGCATACAAAGTTTAGGATATGGCAGCCAATAATACAAGTTTTGGCACCGAAAGCTTGTCACTACCACCAATGCACGCAGCACAGCAATCAGAGTCCGCAAACTCTACTGACCATTCAAATATTCACCCATGACCTCTATAGTGATTGACCCCATGCAGCACTTCGCTGGTTTGCATAGTGTGCTTCCACTTACCACTGACCTCAAGATGGACACCAATGTTGAAGAGGATGTGACAGTAGAACAAGAAACCCTAATTGACCCCGAACGAAGTGCCCCGACAATGATGGCAAATAGGTCAATGGATGCTTCCGAGTTTGCTAAACTGCAGGTGACTCTCATGGAGGCTTCTAAGGGAATCACAGAGGGTACAGATGCCGAATACAAAAGGTGAATGGTTCTGTTGATGGCATCACCTACTACTACGTGGCCTAGATAGGCTGATATTTACTCATGGCGCATGGCAGATTGATGAATTCATGTCTCTCATTTGCTATTGGAACAAGGCTTTTGGGGCCAGACAAGGACTTCTTCAGCAGGAAACCATGACCAAATACTCCATGGGTCATTGTGGCCTGGATTATGAATGCATGAGTGCCAAGTACTGCTCACATGATAGGATGCTAACATTCATTCCACAAAAGTTGTGACTCCCTTAATCTTGACAGCAGCTCGAAGTCATCCACCAAAGACCGGGGGACATATGGACATGCTCAAAAGATGTGAGCATCAATGACCTATGCCTTTGGTAAGCTCCATGGTCTCAGAAACATGCATTAGCATGAGTCTGATGCTGGAGATGGCACCATGGTTGGCAATCCTTCGATCTCAGTTGAGGTGTCTTCATTCATGTGTTCACTGCGGAGGCGCAAGGTGGCACTATGAAAATTCTGAATGATTTGTAGCTGACCGTTTAACTGCTCTAGGTCCAAGCAGGTGAGGTCGCTAACAGCGCCCATGCTATAACATCAGTGAGTCATGTTGAATCTTTCATTTGTTTGCTTCGAGGAATATTTGAACTCTTTCAGGAAATATTATTTAAACTACACCATCATAACCACCTCCCTCAAAACTGGACCATCCAAGCATATCAACCTGGTGTACGAAAGCCTGCAGGAGGCTTAGGAACCTCCAAAAACTTAGACTGCTGGGGCGGTGGACAGGTTCGAAGGCTTCTTCAGGCCGCATATACAGTGGCATTCTTACGTATGTTGCAGTTCAATGAGGTTCTCAAAATACAGGTTCATGACCTTCATGTGGAGAAAGATTGGGTTGTGCTATACCTCCCCTTCTGGAAGACCCATCAGAATGGAGGTATGTATTCAATTTGTATTGAGCTTGCAGAACCATGAGATGTTCAATAGATATCAAGCCCTTTTACCTCTGGGTTCTCCCCTCAAATGAAGCCCATATCTGTCCCGCATGGGCACTTGCTGCCTGGCTGCAAGAGTCTAAGCTAACAACAGGCTACCTTTTCCGAAAAGTGGTGTCTGGTGACCGTATAGCGGAGGCAAACAGCCCTATGGTGTGTTACTACTTCATACCTCTGTATAAATAGTTAAATGTGGCCTTCTAGTCTTCAGAACAGTTCTTGGAGCTCTTTCGGAACAACCTTCTCAACATAAATATTGACCCTGCTCCCTATGGGACGCACTCATTTCGTCGAGGAGGCTGCCAATACTTGCATGTAGAAAGGCGCTGGCATCTGAGGAGGATTTGTGAGTGGGGTGGGGCACCGAATTCACCAATATGACAATAGTCAAGTACCTCATATCTTCAAATGATGACCCTGCGGAGCCAAGAGAGCATTTTTTCAATCCAAACCAGCGGCCAACTATCAAGTGCCGACAGTGTGGATGGTGCTGTTCATGTGCTTGAGAACAAAACAATAGACTTTCAACTCCCTGTCATGCTTGCAATAAAACTGTTATTTATTCACATACGACGAGATACAAGTACAGTACCCAAACAAACATCAAAGAGTAAGATCAATCAATTCACTATCATCATCACCTGTAAGATCAATGATAGCACCACCAGCAAATGCCATGGCATCTTCATCTTCTGTGAGGTCGATGATACTCATAGAAGAGGAGGCAGGGGGACCGGAATTGGAGACAGGATATACAGACAACTGGTGGACAGCATGGGACGTTGATGGGAGACTGCTCTATCTGTACATCAGCGAGAACAATGACAATGTGGCTGAGGGACATACCTTTGTGCAGAGATCACCTGATGATGATAGGAACATTGTCTTCACCCAGCAGTCATAGATTCTATCAGCAAGCCATACTCGAACATACTTATGTGATGATGTGATATCATCCTGACAGCCTAGGGCTGGCTCCTCGAGCAACTGCATCATAGTTTTCTCAAGCATATCAGTGGGCACATCAGTATTGTGCCCAGAAATCCCTACAAGAGTCTTCTGTGGGCGTGACACACGGTTAAGAAAGACTGCCCTTGTGCAGCCTGAGGCAAGGCTGAGCTGGACCACACATCTATCAGCATGTTGAAATGTAAAGCAATCACAAACCTCATCACTCCTGGGTGAATTGTTGGCAAGATCCTCCAGGAGTTCGTGTAGGATAACAACAGGCCAGATAGTGGTGTGGAAGGTATTAAGAAGCTTCTTCGAGTCCCAGCCTAGGAACTGCTGGATCACGGATGCGAGCTGAGCAAGGTCAGGGGAGGCTGGCAGCTGCAGTTTGGCTAGCTCGGCGAGTGAGGTGACTGCAGGGTGTGGATACAAATTGATGGTGTCCACACTAGGTAACGATTCAGGGAGCGAGTGCTGAATGTAATTGGCCCATCTTCCCAGTGGGATCACTCAACAGGTGACATCGAGCAACGTTTCGCCACTCTTTGAGAGTCCAGCCCTGGTTGTTGCTGCATATGGCACTGCGCAGCATACTGTTGTCCATGCAGCAGACCAAACCAAGTGCTGTCTCATGCCCACAGCCTAGAAGACCATTCTGAAGGAAAATGTTTGCAAAAATCAGCATCCGCACCATGAGCTTGAGTGATGAGGCTTGCCTTGTCATAATCACCACCACAGCAGATAGCCATGGTAATGAAAGCATCACCAGTGAGACGATGGTCAATTTTGTCCTGAATGGCACTAGCAGTATATATCTTGATCGTGTCCATCGAGAGTGTCGAGCTAAGGCAGGAGTATGAGAGACAGATATCTAAACGTGGATGAAAATTTACTTTCGAAGGACAGTCTTCACACCAAACACAAAGATGTCACTGTCGTCTGTCAGTACAGCATCAATGACATCAGCGCTGTTCATCAATGCAAGTTGAGCCTCAGCTTCTCCTGCAGCCTACATACCAGGGTTGAATGATGAGGATGAAAGAAGGAAAAGAAAACGCACTGTAATCCATTGTGTATGGAAGACATCCAGGATGCGTTGCGTCGGCTTGACCATCCAGTGCTCCCTAGAAGATACCTTATGCCCTTGTTTGACATCAGGCCGCTGGTTGCCATCATAGCAAAAGACTAGTTGTACTGGGAACTGAGTGAGTCGAGCAAGGCAGAATAAGAATGTCCGAAGTGCGGGGTTCTGCCCAGTCTGAGTGTGTGCCCGGTGCCAATTGCCTTGCTGACACTGTTCAAACCACCCGCTGCATGGTGGTGACAAGAGTTAGTACCAAATATGACAATACAAACGTGCAAAGACTGACCTTGTGTCAACTCCTATCATGTAGGGCAGGTGAGGAGCAGGTCCCACATAGCGGTCCTGGAGGGCAAGCGAGGTAATGTGCACTGTTTTGGCAGCAGGCTCTAGTAACTGTAAAACGAATGGGCTTGAAATCTGCAAGTGGTCACTGGCGATGCACGTACCTCCCAAAGGTTGTTGATGCCCATATTGACAAGTAGGCCTCCTCTTTGTGGTTGTAGGCAATGGGCATAGGCTATCTGAGCTGCTAGTAAGACAGATCAGTGTGCAGCTATGGTAGAGAACAAATTAGTGTGCGCCCTGCTCCTAAACACATGCATGTGTTTACCTATATTTGCCTTGGATGGCACGAGCGCAGGGCAGGGAACAAATGTCCCTGAACGGATGATCAACTGGGGCACGTTGATAGTGGTCAAGACCTGAGCAGTCTGCTTGGTCTGTTTGCCATCGATGAATGCTTGCAAACCACTATATTCTCACTCGATAGAAATACATACTTGAAATCAATCAGTTCGGTGGCAACCTTCTTCAGGGATACCTAGAGGATCCCACGAGTCAGGGCAGACACATCTGCTTGGGGCTTGTCAGACATATTGACTTTGAACTATTTTACAGCCAAAGGTAGAGATCAATTAGTATAGTTCTAACTCGAACACCCAACTCTTACGGTTTGAGAGTCCCCGCCAGACAATGAAAGGTCATGGGAGATTCTGACTCGAACACCCAACTCTTGCTGTTTGAGAGTCCCGCCAGACAGTGGAAGGTCGTGGAAGGGGATATTGATGGCCCCGTCGAAAATGCAAAACAGCATGAATAGCCTTGGATCAGTGGAGAGGCTTAAGCTTGACCTGTGAGTTAGACACGAGGATGGGCGTGTGCGATGAAACGAGGAAGCTTTACTTGTGAGTTAGTATGGGGTGCGCGCGATGAAATGAGGAAGCTTACTTGTGAGTCAGATGTGGATCAGCGTGTGCAAAAGGTGCCCCACCTACAACCTAAGTGGGGCCAGACTTAGTAAGTCCACAATAAACAGAGTGGAACGAGAACCTATCTAACAAGTCACATGCCGGTGATCGTCTTTAGCGCGCGCAGGACCATCTTTAGCGCATGAGGACAGTGTTTTTTGAGAGACATGGCATGGTCCAACTGTCCATCCCTCTGTTTTGGCAGGGAATCTCGCCCATCCGCCATAGGTTTCTTGGGCGGAAAAAGACCGCCCCAAATGGGTGTGACATTGTGGACCACAAAGTCTTTCTTTGGAACCTACATTGGTGCCGGCAGAAAACATCAGGGCGACTGGCTAGGCCCACAAGTAGTCAGCACGCACCTTTTCCAGACCCTCTCAATCTCTTCACAAACCGTCCCTCCTTGGCTCTTGTTTTGTGCCCCATCAAGACTCCAACATTCCTTTCCAAGCTCCCAAACCCCAGATGCCCTTGGTGAGTGAAACAACCAGGTCCCTGCCTCCAAGTTCTTGTGTGTGTGCGCAGATGCAGCGGCCATCATTGCTGCCATGGAATTTGGCGCCTCTGGCCTTCTATCCTTGTGTCCACTTTTTTGCAACTTTCTTCCAGAGGGCTCACCGAGTCCGCGAAATGTGTTAGAGCCTCCCTCCATAGCTATATCTGCGCCTCGTCTGGTAGTGGGCAGTCTCGTGCGCATGCGTCGATTTAGATTAGAGTGATTCATAGCGCGGGGGTGTCAGGTGTCTCATCCGATCGCTGATCGTCAGCGCGGCGATCAGTCACAACCAGTCACTGCAGTCACACTGTGACTGGACCGTGGTTTTTTGCGCCAGCAGCCATACTTACGAGTCATGATGTTCGTCAATGATTACATAATCATCCTTCACCGAACAAGAATACAGTTTCATCACCGAAATTACCAAATCCAGAGATGGTCATATATTACCATGTCGGAGCCACCATAACTGCCATATGTATCTGGCGCAAGTCTCAATGCAAGGCAATGTTAGGAAACTCAATTCGGACATTGCGACTGCCATATGACTATAGTCTGGCATTAGGCTAGTGTACCGATATATCAAACATTGCTATGTACATAATGCATTTGAATTTCACTCAGATTCATCAGACATTGCAATTGCGTTCAGATATAACAATGTGATGCATTGAATTAATGGTAGTACAAAGCAGTGAGGTACAATTGAGTGAACAGTTCCGAACCTAGTTCAGAACGCATTCGATCTCTCGAACCATAAAATCTTACAGTGAAAATAGCTACTAGAACTCTCACGACCATGGGTACCAGCTCGAGGCACTGGTGCTGCTCGTTTCATTTTGTGTCCAGCAGGTGGAGGAGACGTCGGAGGTTCACTCAAAGGAGAAGTTCGCGTTGAACAGGTGCCGGGAAGCTGCAAGGAGGTGCCGGCCCAGGAGAACCTAGTAGATTACATCAATATCAGTCATATATTCTGCAAGCCCGTCTTGAAAGACAAAGACGTACTGCTATGATAATGTGAGGTAAGCATCCATGACTATAACCAGTGGTTATTTTGAGAGCTCTAGCGCAAAGTCGAGTTAAAAGCAGAAATGGAAGTGATTGAACCACTGACCTTTGGTCGACGACACAGACATCAATCACTCTTGCATTTGCCAGGGCCAGCGGCAATAATGACAATGAGAACGTCGACTTCAGAGTGGCGTACGAACGGAACAGGCATCGCAAATTTCGAAAGAGCTATGACTTAACAATGGGGAAAATGTAGAGAAGTGCGTCAAACGCTTCGAACACTAAGCAACATAAGACATTGACTGTGCGAAGCACAAAGATGGACAACTCACCTTTCTTTCTGACTGAATCTGACATATGATGTCTTATAAGTGTATGTTGGATTTGCAGAAGAGACTACAGTAGCAATGGTCAGACAAATTTAGATATAGTAGATAGTTTCGTACCTGATGTGCAGATGAGTCTGTGGAAGCTGTAAAATAGATATCGATGATGCAAGTATATGATGCTGGATCTATCGGATGGATGAAATAAGTACATAACATATGCATATATGTGCATACACTCACCTAAGTCGGCCATCCAGATAGCATATAGTCATGGAAAAACACTGTGCTGTTGGTCAGGTTGAGGTGGCCTTCAGTATGAGTGATGGTGACAATTGCAGAGACATATCGAGTGATTGGACTTAGTGGTGTTGGTATTGGTATAGAATTAGAGGGAGGATAAGCAAAGATAGCACGTCAACATAGTTGACAGGAATTTGCCGGCGGGCTTTAAACAGTCATGTGATCGTATTTGCAAGTCATTTTGCCCTCACTTTCCCTGCTGCAGCGCTGAAGTTTGAACGTTTGTACTCTCCACAAGGATGAGATTGTGGCGGACGACGGCGAGGAACTCGATGATAAAATACTTATGGAGGAAGGTTCTGGCGCCCTTTAGGTACTTTACTTCAGTTTCACCCATTTTTCATTGTATTACTCTATATAATACATTGGATGTATCTGGATATGTCTGATATCTGGCTGACAGCTACTCTACTGGATGACTTGTGTCTGACAGATGGTATGTTTGATGTCATTGTATCGCTACGATATTTCAAATGTCGGATATCACAGGTATATACAATTGGCGGCGTCAGAAAATTCGATATATCATGTGATCTCTGGATTCGGTAATTTTGGTGATGTTGTTGCATTCTCGCCTTATTCGTTCTTATTCCTCGCAAGTCGCTGCAGGCAAGATCATCCTTCCCTCATGGCACTGTCAGCTCAATTGGACCACTCGTATGTACTTTTCTTTGCGCGCCGTTTTCAGCGATATAGACATTTTTTTTGCCTTTGTCGTTACCTCACAAAATATACTCAATTCTACATTTTGCCTTTGCGTGCTAACTGAGTAGTACGATACAAGGAGCAGCGGCAATCACTCTGAGACTCGCACGTTCCTTTCAACGTCGGCAGACCACTTTCGTCACAAACTGTTCATGCCATTCTCTACTTTAGCACAGATTCTTCTGCTAATCCTGGTCGGTGATCTCCATTCCCAGCGCTTTTACGATCATACCAGCGTCTATCGTGCCGAACATCCACCGACAATATAGAAATACACGTGCAGCGTGACCTGAAGCCTGAGCGTCAATCTCCCGCTGAGCCGAACTCTATCCGCAGTCACCATATCATCACCCCCATCTTCCCTTCCCATTCATCCCGTCCACCACTCTACCCATAATCGATCCTCATCATCTTGCTCCATCGCAACATCATGCCTGGTAGCTCAGAAAGCCGATATATCAGACTTGAAGGCGAGTCTCTCCATATTGTTTTCGTATCTGTTTCATGATCCTCACAGTCTATCTACAGTCATCAGCGGAAAGAATCTTCGAGTCCCCTCCTGGCGCATTCCCGCTGGAATTTACGTGTCCATCAATGTCGACTCGAGGAGATGCTGGAAATCGGCCATCAGTGTCTTATCATCTGATGAATTGGTAGCGTGGGGGAATACTGTAACCCTGTAAAGTCCATGGAGATATTCTGACGTGATGCGAGAACTGATTATTGGCTTATAGACCATCAAATGCCTCGCCTGCATTGTCAATAGAGATCAGGGCGTCCTATGAGCTGCGTCGAATGCTAGGCGGTGGAGAGGTCATCGGGGAAATTCAAATGTCGTGGGATGAGCTACTCGATCATGGAGATCACCCATTTGGTGAGTGATTCGGTTCCCATTAATTCATTCATGCACATATGCTAAGATCTCGTAGATATATCCTTCCCAGCCGTGCGCGACGTTCAACCTTCCATCACACTGAAGGTTGCTGTTGTACATGTTTGGGACGATCAAAATGGCGCACCGTTTGATGTGAGCGACCCCAGACTCTGTCCTGTTAGCTTCGCTGACGGAACGCCAACTATAGTCCCTCGTAGACTGCGAGATTGCTCGAGACGCAGATGCGGGCCACGCACAGTTTGCGTCATACATGAAAAGCGAGAATGTCTCTCACTTGAACGATGCTATGGAGCATTTTCAGTTGGTTTTGAATCATTGTCCGGTCGGGCATCCAGACCGCGCAACAGCTCTCACGAACCTCGCGTGGGTTCGCCTTAAGGGCTATATCCGAAATGATGTTGAAGACATTGATACTACCACTTCCCTCTTCCGCGACGCGCTTGCATTGTGTCCGCAGCACCATCCCGATCATCCCTTATCCCTATATAATCTCACCGAAGCGCTGACTTGGCGCCACTCCAGGAAAAGTACTGATGTCGACATCTGCGAAGCCGCCCAACTCTATCATGAGCTACTGCCTCTCTGTCCAGAGGGCACCTACCTTCGTGGCATCGCAACGGGGAAAAATGGTGTTGATTATGTGATCAGCAGATGCAACGAACTTCCAACAGACGGATCTGATGAAGGCATCCACCTTCGAAGAGTCGTCCTCGAGCTCTGTCCTCTGGACCATCGACTTTGTCCCAGAACCCTCAACGAGCTTGCAGGAGCACTTCAAGCACGCTTTAATCAGCACGGCAGCATCGATGATCTTGACATGAGCATTCAGCTTAATCGTAAAGCTGTGGCTCTTGCTCCCGAGGGGCATGCTGACCGTGATACTCACCTGAACAACTTGGCCATGTTACTCGTATCTCGCTTCAGTCACCAAGGCAAACCTAATGACCTTGATGAAGCCATAACATTGTACGAAGAAGGGCTGCATCTGTCCCCTGTTGGGCACGAATCTCGTAATTGCTTATTGGACAACCTAGGGACCGCCTTCGTCAACCGTTTCAACAAATACAGCGACATTGAAGATGTGACCCGAGCTATCAGCCTCTACCGCGAGGCCCTGACGTTGCACCCACCTGAGCATCCACAATATGATACCACGCTTAACAACCTTGCCATCGCGCTCCAAACCAGATATAACAACTCGCAAGTCAGAGAGGATCTTAACGAGGCCATTTATTTATATCGTGAATCCCTTCGGTTAATGGGGCTTGACCTTCCAGATCGTTATATAACTCTTTTCAATTCGAGCTCGGCACTCTGCTATCGTTTCATGCTTACTCGGGAGAATGAAGATGTTGAGGAGGCCATTGCTCTTTGCCAAGAATCATTGGCAGCTCTGTCTTCGCTGCACCCTGACAGGTACTTCAGCTACATGTGCCTGCAGGAGGCCTATTTGTCTCGTTATCGGATTCTACACGACCCTGCTGATTTATCTCTTGCAGTGGAGAACTTCAGACTCGCATCAAGACATTCTACTCAAGGGTTCCCACAACGCACCGCTGACGCATTTTATTGGACCATTACAGCGGAGCAGCATGGTCATGGATCCGCGCTGGAAGCCTACTCGACATTTTTTGAGCTTCTGGATGCTCATTTGGCAACACGGTCTTCGGCAACTTCACGGCGCGAAGCTGCTTCTGCATTTCATCGCGCCAGAACACTCCCAGCAGATGCAGCATCATGTGCCATCCGCTGTGACAATCTACCACATGCAGTTGAACTTGTGGAGCAGGGCCGTGGCCAGCAGTGGTCGCTGGCCTCCCGACTCAGGACTCCGGTTGAAGACCTTGAGTCAGCAAATCCGACACTGGCGCATAAATATTTGGAGCTAAGCCAGCTCGTTTCCAGTGCGGCCAAGAGTTCTGCAACCATCACTGACAGCGCTGCTGCCGATCGGGCAGCAACAGAGTATAGGAGAATCACGAGGCAATGGGAAGCTGCCATAGCTAAGATACGTGATCTTCGGGAGTTCTCGCGGTTCCTGCTCCCGCCTTTGTATGCAGACCTGCAAGCGGCAGCCCGCCAGGGCCCAGTCATCATCCTCATTGCGAGTCAATACTCATGCAGCGCCATCATTGTTCCGACGTCAGGAGACCCCCATCATGTTCCCTTGCCGTCTGTCACTCTCGCAGATCTGACAAATCTCAAGGATCGTTTCGCTAGGGCAATACGACACGCATCTACCCTTGGCCCCAAAGTGCCGCGAAACGACCTAATAGTCCTCTTGCGGACAGTATGGGACGAGATCATGCTACCCATCGTCAACATCCTCCAGCATAATCTGAAACTAAAATACTGTCGTATCTGGCTGTGTCCAACTGCAGCCTTCACATCTATTCCTCTCCACGCAGCTCACCCGTTTCGAACCAACCCAGATGGCTCTAGGGAGCCATGCCTGGAGGATCTCTATATCTGCTCTTATACGCCCACACTTTCGGCTCTGGTCAGATCCAGACAGACGATGAAGAAGCGCATCACTCCATCCTTCGTGACAATCGGGCAGGGTCAACCGGGTGCAGGGAAAGGCAAGGCGCTCTTGGCTGTCGACAGCGAGCTCGAGCTCGTCCATAAGCTCGTCCCTGCGACGGCCAAACACACCACTATTTCTGGGGACGCAGCCACACGAGCAGGTGCGCTCGAAGCTTTGCAGGAGAACACCTGGGTACACCTAGCTTGTCATGGAAAGCAGGACCCAAAGCAACCTTACAATTCACATTTCATCATGAAAGACGAAGATCTGACGCTGCTCGATATCATGGAGAGAGATATTCCGCAAGCCGAGTTCGCGTTCTTATCAGCGTGTCACACCGCCGTTGGGGATGAGGAGACTCCCGACGAAGTGATCCACCTCGCAGCTGGTCTCCAGTTTTCGGGGTTTAAGAGCGTCATTGGGACGCTGTGGCAGGTCGACGACTCTGTCGCACAACATGTCGTCAAAGCTTTCTATGAGAACATGTTCCCAGATTTGAAGGATGGAGGTGCGATGGATTGTACGAAGGCGGCCTGGGCACTGAACCGTGCTACGCACGCTGTGAAGACGACAGTGCCGCTGGAGCAGAGGATGGTTTTCGTTCATATTGGTGGGTAGTTCCACTACCTTGTACTGATGTCGTCTGGTACACATTTACAAGCTGTTTATCTGCGATCTGTTGTGAAAATGACTCTAAGTAATATCATATTCTTGAGCTCTAACTACCTTATTTTCGTATACCTCGTCGTCTTTCCGTCGACTAGGATGTTCAATAAAATTCTTGTGTACTCGACTTATTTACAGATAACACTGTTCGTCTGAAGAGCGCAAAAGCAGGTTATAGGCGGACATTATTGCGACTGACTCGGCCGCCTAGCTAGCTTGGACCAACATGACCTGGGCCTTGCAGGCCCTCGTAAGTATTCTGCGCTTGTTCTGCGCACTATCCCACTAGTGTGGGAACATTTCATGACGGCATAGATTTCCGATCGAGCGTGTTTCAAAATACCTTCACGCTATGAGAGAAATCATCTACATCCAAGCAGGCTCATTTGCAAACTACGTAGGAACACATTTTTGGAATACGCAGGAGAGCTATTTCACCTACGAAGATGACGATGAACCTATCGTAAACCACGACCTTTCGTTCGAAGAGGGACGAAGTCCTCAGGTACGTGTACCATTTCCAAGTGAGGTCCTCTACTTAATGTGAGCTACCGTTGCATCTCTTAAGAATCAACCAACTCTTTGTCCACGCCTGTTGACATTCGACCAGAAGTGTATGCCTTCGTTGGCGCATTGATATCCTATCGTCTGAGCTGCATCTGAGCAGCAAACTTCGGGACACTCGCAAAAACAAGCCAAGCTGATACAGCTACCGATGCTTCACTTGATACGACCTGGTGAGTGTTGATCGTAACAGATGCTTGTCATACGAACTGATACTTTGCAGGCAAGGAAGGGTCGTTTGCGAGACACAAGATCCGATCCCTCAAAGCGAATATCACGCTCGTCTTGAAGGCGAACTAGAAGAAGGCAATTTGGAACGCACAGATCCAAATATCAGATACTGGTCAGATTATAGTC
Organism: Suillus fuscotomentosus; assembly: GCF_016647785.1. NCBI lineage: Eukaryota > Fungi > Basidiomycota > Agaricomycetes > Boletales > Suillaceae > Suillus > Suillus fuscotomentosus. The sequence goes on from NW_024539741.1 coordinate 48,789, forward strand.
GCGTATTCTTTGATCGAAAATCCATACAGGCCATCCCTGACGCACTGGAAAATATCCAGGCTGGGTGGAGTGTCGGTCAAGATCTCTTCCAGCGATATAACGAGGTACATTCTTTTTCTCCCCATTTTGTGGTATTTCTAACACTTCTCCAGGATACAGAGCTTATGGAAGGGGCGTTTCGTCTGCTCGTCGAGAACTGTGATAACTTCCAGGTAGGCTCTTTTTCATGCCATTTCCAGCCCTCCGCTAAGTCAACCTCCCACTGCAGGGCTTGCAAATGATGCATGATACACCCTCTTTCGGGGGCTTTTCGCATGCTTTCCTGACTTCCTTCCGCGACGAGTTTCTCAAAGCTTCTACGCTAAACTTTAGTTTCCTTTCGGGCGCAGACCCAAATCATGCTGGCATTGACAATGTGAGTGTATGCGCCTCCACGTAGATGCCACACAAACGTTTGAAAGCAGTTTCTCGACACCAAGAGAATTATAAACGACGCATTATGCTTGCAAAGCTTGGATCAGCTTTCGGATATCTCTTTCCCAATACTAAATCCGTCCCGATGGTCTGCGTTGGAAAGTAACCTATCGCAGGGACTTTCCTATAATGTTTGTCTACTGCAAAACTCTACATATACTTTCCTGACTGAACGTTGCAGAAAAACAGCTTGTATCATACGTCCGGAGTCATCTCGTCGCTGGTAGAGACTGCCACGCTGCCACTAAGGCATGCTATTCTCATTGACAGGCAATGAACATATCATCAACTGATTCCACAGACTTAAAGGCAGTCGGGAGGACATCGCAATGATCGCTGACCACTTGAACTGGCGAAAATGTTCTCGATTGGGACAACTGGGTGGCATAGTCCCCCTACCTTTTTCTGCGACTGAGGGAACGTTCGCCAATATGTACTGCAACTTCTCGACTAGTTTGTCAAATAAGGTAAGGATCATGTTGACGCCTTGATCGCACGAACCATGATGAAGTAATAAGTAATTATAGGACGAGCGCGCAGTTTTTGCGAGACGAAACGTAACTCGAGGGTTGCAGGATCAAGATCTGGCAGCATTCGATGCATGGTGTGACATATCATCGCTACAGGAACCTCTGGATTCCAGGTACGGCTCAATCGTATGACATACATCCGAACTCATTCATGTCATGGGGTTAGCATCCATGCACCTGCTTATCCCGTGCCGACATCATTTCCGTCCATATTCCGGCACACTAGACCAACATCGATTAGGATGGCTTCATCGCTCGTCACAGCACCTTCTACATCGATTCCGCTTATGGGGTATGCTAGGTTTGTGGAACAGACTGCAAGGATGAGAAGGAGTGATGGTGTGCTTATGAGCATGGGCCTCGAGAATGACGACGTGAAAGAGCTTGCTAGTGCGTTGTGGGAGATCGTCGATGGGTACGGGAATGACAGGATGGATGAAGGGAATGGCTGATAATGAAAACCATCATCTTATTCGAGAAAGTACTCTGCAGCAACCCGAAACAAGTGGCATAGGATTATGCATAAATACTTAAAGAGCAACCAAATACAGGGTAGGTGTTGAACGAATTCTCAAATCTCAGCAATGGAGCACCCTATTCGTATCTCAATTGGTCCGATTCACCCAGAGAAACAAAGGTTATTTTACCCTCAGATCCCGTTTGCGTCTTGCAGAGTCGCGAGTCCATTGCGTGACCTCGATGCACGAGTACTACGAGCGCTATCTGGTGTGCCCGTGTTTTTGATCACTGCTACGTTATTATGCTACCTTCAAGCTCTTCAGTATGGATTCGAATGCAAAGAAACAGTGCGCAACAACGAAATTCAAGTCTAAGTGAATTGCATCAATGATTCAGGCGTAATTGGAAGACGCGAGTCGGCTCCTACTATCTAAGTACTCAAGCAAAAGACGAGTTGAGTCAAAGTTGAGTACACAAGAACTTTGGTGAAACATTCTAGTCGACAAAAACACGACAATATATACGAAATAGACTATAGCTAGAGTGAAGAAACATGCATCAGGGTCATTTGTACAACAGAATGAAAGAGGGTCTCAGATTAACATGTGAATATATACCAGACGACAGCAATGCGACGTACAACTACACACCAATATGAACAAAAACCATTCTCTGCTCGAGCGGCACTTTCGTCTTCACCGTGTGCGTAGCACGGTTGAGTGCCCAGGCTGCCCTCGTGCAGTCCATGACACCACCTTTCTGCAAATCTCCAAACATATACCCGTAGAAAGCTTCTACGACGTGTTTCGCGACAGAATCGTCGACCTCCCACAGCGTGCCAACGACGCTCTTGAACCCTGAAAACTGAATACCAGCTGCGAGGTGGATCACTTCATCGGGCGTCTCCTCATCGCCTACAGCGGTATGACAAGCCGATAAGAACGCGAACTCGGCCTGTGGAATATGTCTCTCCATGATATCGAGCAGCGTCAAATGTTCGTCTTTCATGACGAAATGCGAATCGTAAGGCTGCTTTGGGTCCTGCTTGCCATGACAAGCGAGGTGCACCCAGGTGTTCTGCTGCAAGGCTTCGAGTGCACCTGCTCGTGTGGCTTCATCGCCAGAGATAGTGGTGCGGTTGGCCGTCGCGGGGACCAGCTTATGGACGAGCTCGAGCTCGCTGTCGACAGCTAAGAGCGCCTTGCCTTTCCCTGCACCCGGTTGACCCTGTCCGATCGCCACAAAGGACGGAGGCACGCGCTTCTTCATCGACTGTCTAGATCTGATCAGAGCAGAAAGTGTCGGCGTGTAAGAGCAGATGTAGATATCCTCCAGGCATGGCTCCTTCCCAGAACGATCCGGCTTTGTTTGAAACGGGTGAGCTGCATGAAGAGGAATGGACGTGAAAGCTGCAGTGGGACACAGCCAGATTCGAGAGCGGCGCTGTAGTTTGAGGACGTGCTCGAGTACGTCGACGATGGGTAGCATGATCTGGTCCCATATTATCCGTAAGAGCACTATTAGATCCGTCCTCGACTCCCGTGGGTTCATCCGAGATGACTCTCGTATTGCCCTGGTGAAGCGATCCTTGAGAATCTTGAGATCTGCGAGAGCGATGGACGGCAAAGGAACATGATGGGGGTCTCCTGACGTCGGGACAATGATGGCGCTGCACGAGTATTGACTCGCAATGAGGATGATGACCGGGCCTTGGCGTGCTGCGGCTTGGAGGTCCTTGTATGAAGGTGGGAGGAGGAACCGCGAGAACGCTGGAAGATTGCATATCTCAGCTACCGCTGCTTCCCATTGCCTTGTAAGTCTCCTATATTCTGTTGCTGCTCGATCAGCAGCAGTTCTGTCGGTGATGGTTGCAGAACTCTGTGCGGCATTGGAAACGCGCTTGCTCAGCTCCGAAAAATCGCGCGCCAGTGTCGGATCTGCTGACTCGAGGTCTTCAACTGGAGTTCTGAGTCGAGATGCCAGCGACCATTGCTGGCCACGGCCCTGCTCTGCGAGTTCAACTGCCTGTCGTAGATTGTCGTGACATATGGCACATGAGGCTGCATCTACAGGTAGCGATCTGACACCATTGAAGGCAGCAGCAGCTTCGCGTCGTGAAATAGTCGATGATCGCGTTGCCAAATGACCATCAAGAAGCTCGAAACACGTGCTGTATGCCTCTAATGCGGATACATGACCATGCTGCTCCGCGGCAATGGTCCATTTGTGTGCTGTCGCAATGCGTTGTGGGAGTCCTTGAGTGGGGTGCCGCGAGGCAAGTCTGAAGTTCTCTATAGCGAGCAGTAAATCAGCAGGGTCATGTCGAATCTCGTGACGAGACAAATAGGCCCCCTTTAGCCACACGTAGCTGAAATACCTGCCCGGGTGCAGTGAAGACAGAGCCGCCAATGATTGTTGGCAAAGAGCAATGGCCTCCTCGACATCTTCATTCTTCTGAGTTTGCTTGAAACGAGAGCAGAGCACCGAGCTCAAACCTAAAAGAGTTGCGGGGTACCCTGGATTGTCAAGCCCATTTAGCCGAAGGGATTCGCGATACAAATCAATGGCTTCATTAAGATCCTCTCTAACATGCGATTTGCTACATCTGGTTTGGAGCGTGAGGGCAAGGTTGTTAAGCGTGGTGTGACGATGTGGATGCCCAGGTGGGGTCAACATCAGTGCCTCGCGACGGAGACTGATAGCTTGGGTGATGTCATCAATGTCGCCGCGTTTGTTGAAACGGACGATGAGAGCGCCCCCTAGGGTATTTAATGAGTAATCACGAGATTTGTGCCCAACAGGGCACAGACGCAGCGCTTCTTCATGTAAAGAGATTGCCTCATCGAGGTCATTAGGTTTGCCTTGGTACCTAAAGCGGGATACGAGTGAAAAGGCCAAGTTGTTCAGGTAGGTATGACGGTTAGCATGTCCCTCGGGACACAGAGACACGGCTTCACGTCGAAACAGTATGCCTTCGTCTAAATCATCAATGTGGCCTCGTTGTGTAAACCGTGATCTGAGAGCACTTGAAAGTTTATTAAGTATTGATGGACGGAGTTGATGGCCCAGAGGACAGAGATCGAGAACGACTCGTCGAAAGTGGATGCCCTCATCAGATGCATCTTTTGGAAGTTCGTTGCAGCTGCCAATCACATGATCGACACCGTTCTTCCCTGCCGCGATGCTATAAAGGTAGGTACCCTCTGGGAAGAGAGGCAATAGTTCATGATAGAGTTGGGCGGCTTCGCGAATGTCGGCAGCAGTACTTTTCTTGGAGTGGCGCCAAGTCAGCGCTCGGGTGAGATTGTATAGAGATAAGGGATAATCGGGATGGTGCTGCGGACGCAATGCAAGGGTGTCGCGGAAGAGGGAAGTAGTGGCATCGATGTCTTCGAGATCATTTAAGATATAGCCTTCAAGGCGGGCCCACGCGAGGTTGGTGAGAGCCGTGGCATGGTCTGGATGGCTGGCCGGACACTGGTCCAGAACCAACTGAAAATGGTCTACAGCGTCGTTCAGATGAGAGACTTTCTTGCTTGTCATGTATGCGGCAAATTGTGTGTGACCCGCATCTGTGTCTCGAGCAATCTCGCAGTCTACGAGGGACTGCAGTTTGCGTCCTGTCAGAAAAAGCTAACAGGACAGATACCAGCGTCACTCACATCAAACAGTGCGTCGTCCTGATCGTCGCAAGCATGTACAATGACGGCCTTCAGCTTGAGGGAAGGGTGAACACCGCGCACGGATGGGAAGAATAAATCTACAGGACGTCAGTGTATGTGCATAACTGAGAAGCGAACCACTCACCAAATGGCTCATCTTCATGATCGAGTAGCTCATCCCGCAACATCTGAAGTTCGCCGATGACCTCTCCACCGCCTAGCGGTCGACCAAGCTCAAAGGACGCCCTGATCTCCACTGACAGTACAGGTAAGGAGTGTGATGATCTATGAACCGAAGATCAGTTCTCGCATCGCGTCAGAATGTCTCCATGAACTTTACAGAGTTATAGAATTCCCCCACACTACAGATTCATCAGATGATAAGACACCGATGGCTGATTTCCAGCGCCTCCTGGAGTCGACATTGATGGATACGTAGATGCCAGCAGGGTTGCGCCAGGAGGGAACTTGAAGATTCTTTCCACTAATGACTGTAGATATTGTGAGGATGGCAATAAATACGAAGGTAGTTCGGAGGGACTCGCCTTCAAGTCTGATACATCGGCTTTCTGAGCTACCAGGCATGATGGTGTGATAGAGCAAATTGGTGGGGATTGAAGATGGGCTGAGTGGTGTGGACGGAATCAGTGAGAAAGGATGAAGGGGGTAAGGATATGATATGTGGATAGAGTTCAGCTGAGAGGGAGGTTCAGGTCATGCTACACGTGTATTTGTCGAAGGCTGTTCGGCACGATATAAACGCTGGTATGATTGCACTAAGCGCTGGGAATGGAGATCACTGGCAGGATTAATGGAAGAATCTAGAGTAGACAATATTAGTCATGACCGGTCTTCAGCGAAAGTGGACAGCCGAGGTTGAGCGAGTCTCAGAGTAATTGGACTTGTATCATACTACTTGTCAGCACACCTCGGCGAGATGTAGAATCGAGTGTATTTCATATGGTAATGTGAACAATGTTAAAACCACTGAAGACGGCACGCTAAGAAGAACCGAATGATTCTATACGAGAGCTGATAACGGGGGCAGGATAATCTTGCCTGGACAGAGGAATTAGAAAAGAATGTCAATTTGAAAAGTGAGGATGCAACCAACTGTATTGAAGGACGATTGATGAATGTTCAGGAAACTTGATCGCTGCCGGATTTGACTATATCATTGGCACCGGATGATCGTGATGACATTTTGGCCAAGGACTTGTGGGCTTGGATGAGGGGAAGATGTAATGTACAGGAAATCACCAAATAGATGGACATCGACTCGCGGTTCCTTGAGGTGGCCACCTATCCGTGTCATCCTCGGACAAGGTTAGAATTCAATTTCCTATTCAGTCCAACTCCCGTGACCGTGTTGCTTATGTGATGCCACTGGCACCGACTCATCAACGACAAACACTTAGTATTACTGGCCATGGACGCTGCACCTCGTAAGCCTCAAGCTTACGAGGCACTTCTGGTGTCTTTTTTTTTTTTTCGTTTGCGTTCTGAATCTTGTCCAAGGAATTTTGAGCTTGCCTCTGTTGGTTTTGAACCGTGACCGCTGACCACCTTTGCAGCGTTTGTATAGTATTAGGTGTGTAGCGACTTGAAGCTCATTCTAACTGTTGTTCCAGATCTCAATCATATTCCTCATCGTTATTAACATTGTCCGTTGCATTCTGCTATCCCTTCTGACATGCTCTCACGGACCCTCACTGGTGTTTCCACTTTGTTGCGCGTCCTTTCAGCAGTTTATATTGTTTCTACAGTATCTACTAGTATGAAATACACATCTCACCTTAGTACGACTCAGCTATGAAAGTACAGGAGTAGCAAGCCTCGCAGGATGCGCATGTTCCCTTTGGACCTGGCGTGCTACTACCGGTGATGACTGACCTTGACGTTGCTCGCTTCTGCAGCATGTACAGACTCTTCCGCTAACATTCTCAAGTCGGCCATCGTTTCAGCGCTTGTATAATCACATGTCTATTGTGTCAAACATACAAATGCCATGGAAATACATGCGCCACAAGACCTGGACCACCCACCTCTTCTCCGACCCCCGTCTTTTCATACTCATCACTCATCACTGCACCTGGCACGTCCTTGATCCTCGTTTTCCTTTATTACACCAGCATGTCTGATGACTTGAAGTTGAGTCGCTGCATACCACCTTCGTACTCCTTTCATGATCCTTATGATCTACAGTCATCGGCGCAAAATATATGATTGTCACCTCCCGGTACATGCCTGCTCACATTGAACTATGCATCAGTATCGACTCGAGCAGAAATCAGCCATTCTCACTAGGGTAGGACGAGACCATGACCTTGTGTTGTCTCGTCGCCATGCAAGACACCAAATGTTGTCAGAGGTAAGTCATGCTCGTCCGAATCAGATGAAACTCCACCGTGACTTAGGTTCTCTAGCACTTTAGCGAGATCGTCTCTTGGTCTCCATCGTAGAAAACGGGTTTTTTGAACTATTTAATATACATGCTTGTGCGTCAATATTTCCGTGCCTTCTATTTCTACTCAGTGATCATCCCCGTATCATTTGAGCAGTGTTTTCTATGCGTGCAAATACTTGTCTCTGATGGACTTCGGAGCTTCACACATGCTCGATAGACGCGTACACTCCGACGCAATACACCTGGCGTTCAATTTGTTGTGAGCACTATTCTAAATCGAGGGTCCCTTGTAACTGGTTCTTCATAATAGTCTGGAAGTGCATAGAAGTTTCCTGTGTACAATGTGCCGTGAGTCAACCACTTGGTAAGTTAAGCTGAAATATTCAATGCGAAAGAAGCCTAACACGCTGTTGTCCTGGTGAGCGCTGAAATGGTTCAGAAGACTCTTCCTATACGATATATGGTGAGTTTGAGATGAGATTCAGTGTGAAAAAAGGCTTACGCGCGCAAGTGCTACATAATTGGCCTATGCACATTTGTAAGCTCAACAAGGTGAGATAAAATGGGTCGTGAGGCTTACTGGCACTCCAGCGTTTACAAAGGCCGTCAAGCCGATGAGAACAGCGAAAACAGTAGAGAGGCGGATAAACATGATGGTGAGTTGATTTCACTTGTGGAGATATTGATGGCAACTTGATTGTTGGTGCTGTCTCTTTTATGCTCCACAGAAGAGGGCGTAAAGTCGTGTTTTGGACACATGAATATCAGCTGAAGTTTTTGGAGTCGGTTGTCAACGCATACGTGGCTCGAGTTGATCCGTTGTTCAAATTGCTACAGGGATCCAAGTTCGTGAAAGAACCAGACCCAAAACACTTGTTTCGGATCGTGTATTTTGTTTCGATTAATCCCTGAAGGCCTGACATCCGAGTTAGTTGGGAGGAGTGCCTTCAGGCAAACGATTGTGTTCCTATCTGTCCAGCTATGACTCAATATTTGGCTGACTGGAATAGCACAAGTCGTCTATAACTACCGCTCCCTCGGTACGAGCATTACCGCGGTCTCAGTTACAGCAGAAATGAAGACCTCGTTCATCTCTCAGCAAGCAAGAACTTTGCGTGATAAGTCCATTGCCATTTCGCTTTTTCTTCTTGTAAATGAGGTTAGGGAGACTCTAGCTGTTTTGTCATGCCTTGCTAGCCTCGAATCCCTTTCAGGAGCATACATTGTGTATGCAGCTTACATGTTGCCACTTTTAATGTCACCATGAAACCGGAAGGAGGCTGTTATGTAATTGCCGCTTGTTTAATGCATCCGCTACGTCGCTGGCTAGTGATCCCACATTTGCCAATAAGATGCCTCAGAGCGACCTGTGACTCCAGCGTCCACGACGGAGGCGGACAATTCTTACACCAAGATCTTGCGGTAATAGGCAAGCGCATCTATGCTTGGAGGGCTCCGACAGGCCAGAATATTGTTGAGAGAATGTAAACTCCGGCCGAATTGAGCCGAGCGACTGCAGACCCCAGACTTAGCCCCGCACTGTCCGTTTCTGTAACTGAGAGACAGCGGTAGTATATGACGCGGCAGCGCAAGGTAAAGTAGTTACGATCAGATACAAAATCCCTGGTCGCATTTGCATTGTGTTCTTTGATAATATAAGGCACTCATCTGTGGAATTTGGGTTGAAAACTGCCGGTTCAGGCCTCAGGGGATAATACTACGAATATGGAAGAATATCGATTCTGGTCTCATCATCAGATCAGACAATGGCCAGGGATTGGGTGGATAACAATGGTGAGGGTGTGTCGAGGCGGGTGGTCTGTGATGACCGGCTGCTAAAAGATTGGACGATAACGCTGATAGTTCAGGGTCGAGTGCTGGTCGGGAGACTAGCTGCGCGGTTCCTGGTTTCGGGTCATCAAACCAACTTGTGAAAAGCTGACAATCAGGAGCGCTCTCCAGAAATCAAATAAGTACTCAGCTGATGAGATCTAAATCGACCCCATCTATCTCCGGATGAAGCTCTTTCAAGTTGCACCGCCTATCTTATTCCGAAAGTAATAAATAATACCCCACCAACAATGGTACTATGTAGTTGGCACGTGTTTCTTTCTGGTGTGGAATGTCCACTGAAATCCATCATCGATTTATCCATGACCGTGAGCCTTTGAACTGCGTCGTTCAATGTGCCGCCTAGAACTATTTTAATCCCAGCGCGCGCTGCTGTGTGTCAGAAATGCTCGACCTCCATTAGAACATGTTTTATTTCTCTCAAGTTCACAGTCTCGTAAATTACTGGTAGAAAACAGAGCGAATTACCAGATCCCGCAAGCGGTGTACACTTGGTTAGTGTCAGTTCCCAGCCTTGAGAAGAAATGCCATTCACTTGCCCCTGGTGGGTCGGAGTAGCGTTGTTGTTGGGTGTCGTGGCAATTAGGACTGAAAAGATTGATATGAGCACAAGGTGACTTGGAAAGGGTGCGACTGAGATAATTTTCGAGATGGCGAAAACGCAGGGACGATCATTGGTTATCATGATGTCAAGAAATAATGCACGTACGTGTGGCGGCTGTTGAATTATGATGCGCCTTTATTTTGGTTATATGTTGAAGCCAGGTTTTTCCGTTTCGACGAGGGAAGCAATGCATAGCACGGTATCTCGTTGTAAAAAGCAGTTGTAGCACGGTGACGTATCACATGCTGGGCGGCCCTCGTGGGATGAAAATCAAGTACGACTGACTGTAAACTGGAAAGATTAGAATCGTGAGAAGCGAGCGATGACCTCGGTGATTGAATATAATCGTGGATTCCTGAGTAGTCGTGTGAAGTGTGACATTTTCTACAAAAAATAGACATCGCTATGTCGGGCGGCGTTCAGCTCCATGGATGACTGAACCAACAAGATCTCCACGTCATGAGAAGCGTCCTGAGGTCTGACAAACAGTGACTTGGAATAACATCATTCAGCTCGAATCATCAATCAAGATAAGATTACTCAATTCGAAATGGGATAGAAGAGCGGACAGGTGAGTCTTGGGTCAAGCGAATCAAGGGTTCGCACTACGGAGCCCATCAGTAAACCGGTGAGTTCTTGCTGGGGATTATGCTGATTATGGTGCTTTTACATGGTCATATTGCTTTATATCACTTTATATTACAATGTGACGAAAACCTTTCCTATATATTACGATATATGATGATATCTTCTTCTCTCAGGTTCTCTGATGCGCCAGTCTGCGTCCGGAAGGATTTTCAAGAACTAGTTGTGGAAGCCCAGACTCGGACTAAGGTACCCTGCCTTCCAGATCCCAGCCTTCCCTCAAAAACTTGATCGACAGTGTAGAACACTACACTGGGCAGCATGCTTATGATATAAGTGAGATAGATGTTGTGTGTTGTCCTTGTGAGGCACCTAAGTTGACGCTGCGATGCCGTGTATTATTGACGACACGAGTATCAATATTCTGGATTGAGTCTTCGGACTGAGATCGGTGGTGACTTGCAATAGTCAAGAAATGTCATCATGCTACAGGAACATAGACTGACAAGTAAGCTAACTATCGTTTGCGAACTGCATCGAGGGCAGCGGATACGATGGAATATTTTTTCGATCTTCAGCGCTTCAGCCACGATCTGCCATTCGTCATAAGCTGAGTGGTGGAAGTACTAAGCATGAAGTGGAACCCACGATGGATCGCATGGGGCCATGGACAAGCCGCAACATGTATTGCCAGTTTGGTGCCGGAAGTACTTAGACTCGAGAGTTGTAAGGAACGTAGTTGGGGTGATAGACATTGGAGACCACAAAATGTTCGAGCCACATGACATCCCTGGTTGCTGGCGAACATTCCGCGTGAAGGTACGCTGTTCGATACGTGATGCAGATGCTAAGAGTAGTAAGAGAGGTGCGATTGCCCTGACAGCAACAAAATAACCTGATTCTCACGGGTGGTAAGGGAGTTAGATAGATTTTATACATGCCACGTAGACCTTAAGTACCACGAACTCGAATGCGTCTCTGGCACGACCATGACCGATTCTATCCGAGAACGCACATTTCATGGACGACATCGAGACTTGCCAAAAATAGAAGGAACCCGGGTGTTGTCGGTTTGGTGGCACGTTCGTTGTGACACAATGATTACGCCGTGTGGAAAACAGATGGATCGATGGAGCATCATGACGATTTGGGATCTTGTTTATGAGGACACTGCTACGGATAACAAGCTCTGATCACGAACAATCATGAGCTCACTACGAAATCACCGTGTCATCATCGCTTCACTATTCTTACCAACGACTGCAGTTCCAGGTGAAAGTAGCCCTCCTACTCCAGATATTTATGCTCGAGAGGTAGGTACAACAGCAGCTATCCAGGACCTGGGCGGTCGTCCTCCAGCATTCAGACATGCTTCATCGCGATCTATCGGTAGCACGCCAGCTCCTCTCAAGAGTATAGTCGATGATTTGAAAGTGAGTTCTTCGATTATTTCTAGGTACGACGAATTAACCCCTACAAGTCTCGTGCAATCACTCCAATCACCACTCCTCCTCTGAATTAAATCCATTCTCCAAATTTGCTTCATTAGCTCCATCTCCCGCAGGCAAGGGTTCAATCTCACCGTCCTCTATCCGAAACATGGACGTTTCCCTTGCAAAGTTTCAACCAGACCCACTCCATCCTATTCGTCTACAGCGCAGATCATCCTCAAAGCCACTAGGTACCCCACCA